>NC_139344.1:359147033-359379533 GCF_055883805.1 Amblyomma maculatum | reverse complement strand
TTCCTTTCCGCGATTTCGTTGTTCTGACTCTTGGAGCTTCTATGATGCGAATGTTTGCTCTGCCACACAAAATTTTCTTCTAGAATCAAAATGGTTTCATCCTAAGTGGTTGTTACGTTTTTTTTTATGCTTTACTCTCGATATTCTTGTGTTATTCGTAATTATGTTTTTCATTACTTATTATATTTTAAATATTACAAATTTAAAGCTTAGTAAAGCCCAGTACCACCCTTAACCACCACTGCCAGTGAAGCTGATTTGCACAAATTTATGCAGTTCTTCAGTATGGAACCTAAGAAACTGCAATCACCGCTGGTTCTTGGCCGTGTCCCCATTGTGGGCATGCACCACTTTTCACGAGGGCGACAAAAGCAACAGCATCGTGCTACCGGTCGCGTGGTGGCGCATAATGCCAGCGAGCTTTCTCCTTCACAGACGTAACCGTCATAAATGTATCAGCTAAAGAATATTTATGAAGCACTTGTCTGATTAAAGTGGACATACAAGGAGGACGAAGCACCCTCCACCTTCCTCAGAATCGGGTGCGCAGAACATAGTAGCAAAGTACAATTATTATATTCTTAAAATTCACCGAAATATTTTCTGTGCTTGCAACTAACCAACATACGCTTGGAAGCCACATGTAAGCGCTCATCGAACAATCACTGCTGAGTCACATGTTCGCAGTAACAGACAAAACTGGTGGGAGAGCAAACATGAAATCGCCTTTTAGCACTCTGAGTCTGATTGTTGAGGCTAGCACATCACACTAACGATTTCTTTGGTGTATACGTTATAATCCTGATTGTCAGGCTCATAATTTTCATAGAATCGTCTGTAATGTCACAACTGCAACTTGTTTAAAGTAGGATAGGAACGCAGACATTTGATTCTATTGTATAGCCCTCAGACCTCTTGGAATTGGCAATTGACCATCCAAGCTGCATGTAAATGCGTCCTCTTGCACAATCAAACAAAGTAAATACAAGCGCGAGCCAAATACATCCAGGAGAAATACGGATTAGGCAACGGGGCCAACAGCCTAGCGCAATAACCTTTGACTGCCAGAAGGCTGCGAAATTTTGACCATTTAAAAGCACAGAAAAGCCGCCTCAGGATATTGGTACCTAAGGACGTAGAGGAGATCGGATATCCTCCTGCCGCCGGTTGAGATCAGTGGAGATTTATTCGTCCAGCTCAAGAAAGTGGTGACTAATCGGGATGGCCCAACAATCCGCACCGTTGGTGGAAACCTTATAATGCCGTCCCCGCGATGCAGCGCAGGAGTGACCATGAATGGGCGTCGCTGTTCTAATAGTTTTCTGGTGCTACATAATTGTTCGCGAGATGGTATTCTAGGTACGGATTTTCCCAGTGAACATCGCTCGGTTAGCGAGCTTCAATCAAAATTCATGAAGCTCTCGGCGGACAGTGCCATCCTTAAGTCAACGACATCGACGCACTGCATAGCCCTAAACGACCTTGACTGAGGCTTAACCACGCCGCCTCAATCAAGCGTCATCGCCTGCGTGGACAACGCAGACATAGAAACCGCCGAAGGCGTCATCGAAGGAAACACCCAGTTGCTCTTGGAACGATGGCTTGGGATATCATGAGCATAGCCCATTTCGAGGTGGACAAGCTCAGGGGCTGGACACAAATTAAACCAATAAATAGCGGCCAGACGATCGCTTTTCTAAGAGTGCTATCAGACACCCGACAAGTCTTCAGCCTTCCCTACCAGCCCGGAGGTGATTCACCGACTAAAGAGGAGCAGTTTACGTTCATCAACCAAGCACACAGCATGCACGGTCAATACTAAAGCAAATACGAAAAATATATTTCATTCAAGCCTCTATATTTGGATATTGAGATATTTGCTCGGTCACTGCAGGCGCTATCTATGGCGCAATAAAAGAGAAATGTACTCCACTTATGAACAGTTTCGAGCTGGGTTGTTTTACATTACGAATGCGCCAAACCCAGAAACTACTCGATGAAAAGAAGAAAAGAAGCAATTAGTCAAACTCATGTCCCTAGAGACCAAACTTTCACAAATAAGACCTTCATATCAATAGCACTTTCAAGCTGCCTCACTTGGGTTGGTAGCGTTATTAGACTAATGGCCCAGCTAACGTTCGCGTAAAAAATGAGTACCATTATTTGTAAAATTCCATAAGGAGAGAGTGGAACGAAAAGCAAATATATAAATTGAAGATTTCCAGCTCATGGTACGAGGCGCAGGAGTTATTACCAATAAAGGCTGCATTCCATTAGTGGACGACCTTCCATCTTGTTCCCTCTTGCTCTTTAGTAAATCCTTCAAAGATTTTTCTCTTCTGCCTTTTACGAAAGCTGCCAAGATATCTCTATGTCTCTCTTCTGAAGTTCGGCTCATTTTATCCTCATGCCCTTTGTAAATCCGGCCGTCTTTCCGACTTCGCGCTTATCTTATTAGACGAGGGAAGGCCGTACCGCCTTCTCTGGAGCCCTGCGCTTACTATCGAGTCTTGCCGCGCGTGGCAGATAAAGAAGGAAAGTTCTGTGTGGAACTAGCCTTAGTGGAAAGCTTACAAAGGGGAACTCCTGCCAGTGTCCAAAGAAAAATTTTCCCTCCCGTTCCAAAGCCCAAACTCCTCACTTTAAATTAAAAAGTTCCCCATCCTTTCTTTTATATGTCGTTGCGGATTGAGGCAACTCTTATTCTTACTCTAATCTCAATTTAGCTCACACGGCAAGCACAATCTTCGTCGCTCAAAGGCGAACAAATTTAATAGAATTTATCACAAGCTACATGCTTCGAGTACCCTTCGTATTTTGACGTTTGTAAGGTTGCAAGGTTATAACCACACTGAGAAATAATTTCTAAAGTAAACGGGAGGAAATCAGCGAGCGTTTAGAAATGAAAGGATGCTTGCATTGCAGACCTGTGCAACATTCAGGTATAATTACCGGAATGGAGAAATGTTGAAAGGAAAAAGAAGTAATTCATAATAATTGCTTCGAGCAGAAAACATTCAGTGTGCCAGTTCAAATAAAAAGAAAATGCAGTTGAGCAAATAGAATGACCGCTGTCAGTCTTAATTGATGAGGACGGCTATAGCTTGTTAACAATGCTCATCGTCTTCTTCAGTGCTTCGTGGTTGAATGACATCTTTGCTTTCAAGACTGAAAGCAGAAAATTAGAAAACGCATCGCACATCTTCCGCGTGGCAGAAACTTCCATTTGCTGAATGAACTAATGCACCCTTAAAATATGTTAAATCATCGTTTTACATAAAGCCTAACAAAAATTTATGTTATTACAGCATGCATTCAATCGCACGTAAAGGCGGCAGATGATAACTAAATTACCGCGGCAAGCGTTCATAATGAGGACGTTTAGGAGCACCCAACGATGGAACGCAAAAACGGAAAGTAAAACGCATTAGTCATTGCCGATTTCTTCTCCAAAAGCGTTCTTTAAACCAGAGAGAATTTCAGCGTTGATTGAACATCGACCGAGTTCCATCTAAGTGGGCAAGCGAACGGCAAGACGATGATCATACTTAATAAGCCTGTGTTTCTGTTAATTCAGGCCTTGGTTCATTTCCTGGCACGCGGGACTGACTGGTCTAGCATATTGGACGGCGACTTCCCACTCGCGGTTCGCTTCGTCCGGCTCGGGACAGACGTTCCGCAGCCAGAATATGACACTCAAGACCTGCTGGAGATTCTACACTGCTCCTTCTTCGTCAGACAAGTCGCATCATCATCGACAGATCCTGCAGCGGCTGATATAAACCAGCTGTAATGCCCCGCGCTCAACAGTGGGCACGCGAACGGCAAGAGACGGTCATGCTTCATAATCCTGCATTTCTGTTAATTCAATTGCGTGACTAATTAAAGCGATAATCTTTGTCTATTACTCTTCCCTATCAACGGGGTTTCTTTGGTACGCTGAGTACCTCAACAATTGCCTCTTGATGCTCATGCCTGAGGATATGGAAGAAGGCCAGGTCCTCCTTAACGCGCATCGATAAAAAAGCAAGCATGAACACTTCCCTATTCCGCCAAAGCATGGTACTGATACCCCAGCGGAAACAGACCCTCAGAATAGGAAAATACTGCGCATTCTCAGTAAAACTCAAAAAAATCATTTGCTGCAGCGGCCAGTAATGAAAAGCCCGAAAAAAAAGTATCGATGAAATTCTTCTAGGCCAATAAAAAATTGAAACCGTTCTTTGAAGTATTGGCAGTAGGCTTGCTGACATTGAGCGAAGGGTGGAAAAAAATTACAATTTCAAAGAAGTCGTTGATGAAACGGTCGATAACATTAAAAGCAAAATAAGCTTTTGCAATCCCGTTTGACCGAACTTGGTCTGGAGCTGCCGTGATAACGTGTTATTTCATTGATCACTAGGCGCTGAAGAAACATAGGCACAGACGGAAGCCGGAAGACGGAACCATTTATCATCCGCTGACATTCAAGCGCACAAAATTGGACAATATCTGCCTAACTAAAACCAGGGCGTTTTTTGCTAGGCAGATATCGTCAGGCAGGCGTCATAGTAAAATTCAAAAGCTTCAAAACTAAGAAAACGTATTGCAGAATAAAGCGAGACTTGAACACGATAATGTTAGTCTGAGGATTTCTCTCCTTCAACACGCCATGCCAGAAAGAGACTAATTAAGTTTGCTAAAACCTAACCTCAGTCATCCTTAGATATATCTTAGATATAACTAGCTGAACATAGGTAACAAATGGCACGGGTACAATCACGTTACTGACAATGTATACTAGTTAACCAGTACTCGTTCTACGTCTCAAGCTTTTTACAGCTTTCCTAATATTTCCGCGTCATTGTCCGCCTCTATCATGAATACGTTATCATCTGATTAACGCCTGCAGAGGGGAAGTGACCGTCAGTCACCCAAAAATCACATCTGTGTACTGTACACCAACACAAGGAGCGTAATTAAATGTCGCCGCGAACTGTCATCTCTTGCAGATACCTGTCTCGCTGACATCATAGTATTATATGAAACATGCCACATAGGAACATTCGTGACTGTGAAATTCTTGATTCAGCAAACAAATTTCATTTTTATAGATGCGATAGAGATGCTAGGCAAGGCGATGGTGTTATAATATCCATTAGCAAACACCTGGAATCATTCGCCCTCAACGTAAGATGCGACTTAAAAATAATAAGTTTGTGTTAAACTAAATTACCGTCAGATTATTTTAGGTGCTTGCTATCGCGCTCCTAACGCTTCATAAACGTTTGCCTCTGATCTTCATGACTCCATCAACATTGTAACGTCGCGTTACTGTCAGCACCTATGTTTGTACTCGACGAATTCAAATTTCCATGTATTGATTGGTCCTTGGTTGCTAACCTTATTAAACGTTACTCATCGACTTCCCAAAAATTTAGAGATTTGTGTTCATGCTTCAACTTAACGCAATCCATCACACAGACTACACGAATAAATGACACTACTGCAAACATACTAGTTTTAGTTCTTTCTTCTAGCCCCAAAATGTGTTCGTAAATAATGTACTTGCCAGATGTAAGTGGCCACATTGCACTCAATTTTTCCATCATTATACCACGAAAGAAAACCCTTAAAAAGGCTAAAATCTTGCGCAACTACCACCGTGCAGATTTACGCAAAATGAACAGCGAACTAAGTCATTTCCTCTCAGTGCTTATCAGTAACTACGCTTTACGCAATGTTGAAAACAACTGATCTTTATTTAACCAAAAGATTACTGATCTTACGAACCGTTACGTATCAGTCCGAAAAATCCAGTATAATAAAAAGAAACACCTTGGTATAATACTTACATCAGACGATTACCTAATAAAAAAAAAAGCGCTTATATCGTCTAGCTGAAGCATCTCATAGCCAGCTTCAATGGTCACTGTATCGCAGTGCGAACGAAGCCTACGTTTCAGCTTTTAAAACTACGAAAAAAATTGTTTCCTACTAAGACATTATCACACATAACAGTATTGAAAAGTTGTTAATCCGGCTGATACGTCTAGAATTGTACAAAATCAACCTCAACGATAAAACTATTTCTGGTCATGAATGCTCAACAACAACGTCATCTTCAGTCATTTTACAGCTGTGCCGACCAACTTACCAGAATGTTGTGCCCATATATACTTGCCAATGTATCCTGTTGTTTTCAACCCGGAAGGAGTTTCAAAAATAATTGTTAAATTGAAATCATTTTGAGCCGCCGGCATCGACTATATTAAGGCAAAAGTTTTAAAAAGTTCTCAAATATATTCCTCGATCATTCTATCAGTAATATTCTGGCATTCTTTAGATAATGGTACGATTCTGGAGGACTTGAACATGCCTTGTTTTCACATATAGTCATATTTTTTGGAATCGAACTCTCTTATTTTCCTCCCGCACAGCATGGTTTCTGCAAGTCATCTTCTTGCGAAATAGATCTTCTTTTATTGACTCATAAGTTGAATGTCATTCCTGACTGCCGCTCCAACGCCGATTGCATCTTGATTGCAGGTTATTCATCGTCTCTTGTTACTAACATTGCGCACGCAAGGTCTTGACTCAAGCATACTAAAATGGCTTGGCTGCTTTCTACAGGACATCAACGATTTCTAACAGCTAATAGCATGCAATCTTCTTTAAACCCAATTCTTTCCGGCATTCCACAAGGCACTGTCCTTGGGCCTTCTTTTTCGTATTCATTAGCGACCTCCCTAAGTGCATTACCTCATCAATTCACTTATTTGATGACGACTGCGCAATATTCTCTGAAATAACATCTGACGCTGACGTATGAGCTATTCAATCTGATATTAACCATATCTCCTCTTAGTGCGGGACATGGCAAATAAGTCATAATGTTAAGAAGTGTAAATTCATGCGCATATCCCGAATAAGTAGCTACTTACCTATGTATCACCTTAACAATATCGCACTTGAATCGGTCACGGCATGCAAGTATCTAGGTATTCATATCACTTCTAACCTCAGCTGGAAAACTCACGTCGAATTCATCATCATCAACGCTAACCGCGTGCTAGGATATTTAAAACGAAACTTTCACTCGGCGCCTTCTCACACTAAACTTTTCTTTTGCGAACCACTCGTCCGTCCATAACTGGTGTACGCATCAATTTGGGATCAGGGCACTAATGGATTGATCAATCAGACTGAAATGAAGCAAAACAAAGCGGCTTGATTCATAATCTGTAAATATAATCACACTTCCAGCATATCCACAATGAAACACAATTTAAACCTTTTACCACTTGCATCCCGGAAAAAGGCCGCACGGCGTTGTCTCTTTCATAAGATACTACACCATAACATTCTCCATGATGAACTCTTCATTCCACCTTCATATGTGTCTTCGCGCTTAGATCATGTTCATGAAGTTGGCACAATCACATATAATACGAAAACTTTTTCGGATTATTTTATCCCGCGCACATCACATAACTGGAATCACCTTCCTTCCTTTTCTTGCGGTGATCACTCAACATCCATTATTTCAGTCTGTTGTGTGCAACATGTAATATCTCGATACTTTGTTGCTGCATCTAGTACTATACTCGCCACGTATGTCACTTGTTTACCTGCTCTAGTTTGCCTGCATACTGCTTATTTTGAACAGCAATTGTCAGGAGAGCGTTTTCTGCCACCGGAGGATCAAATCTGAGGCATTAAGTATATAGGAATACTGTGAAGAAGTCCTGTTCCGCATTACTTTGCACTACTGTTCTTTTCCTGTTTACCGATAGAATGCGGTCCCAGGGAGCAGGCACAAAGGAACTGGGAATTAAAAAAATCTTCAGTGCGCATTTCGACATGTCGGAATAAAAAAGCGGTGATCATAAGTAATCTTGAGCATTGCCGCTGAGTGCCACAAACTCGAGCCTGTTTCAACAAATGAGCCCCTGCTCGGCCGTCATGTTGGTTTTGTGCAAGTCGTCATTGATAATTATGAACGAACACTAGGCAGCGAAGAGAGCTTTGCATACACACGATGTGACACGGAACATTCCCCTCATCTGAGCCACAGCGAAGGGCAAGACCAAATTTTAGGGCGGCTGCTGCCACCGTTCGCCTCTGCTGGGCGCCGTCAGCGCGGTCTCATCAGTAAATGCGTGTTTCTGGTCGTAATAGAAGGTTGCCTTCTTACCGTCTTAATAATAGTAGCCGTGAGCTTGGTCCCTGATATAAATATTTAGGTGGATTTGTTTCCTGTAAAATTTATTGGAAGGCGTAAAAAGGTCATGTCGCTAACAACGATATCACATGCTGGATTACATACGCCGTAATTTTAATCTCTTCTAGCAATGCAAACTTGCTCTCTTTATAGTTCTTTTTGTACTGAACTGGAATTTATTGCATCTACCCCTATCAAAGACGCTAATCTTCTAACTCGAATCTACAGAGAACAGTGTGCGTCGTTTCATATTATCACCGCAATTATAAATTATCACCGCAACTCTTGTGTCATTGCCATGATAATAAGCATACAAAAGCCACTACTGTTCTAACTTAGAATTACAGTCTCTTTTGTATATTTCTTAAGCTTACTGTAATAATTTCATTCCTCAGAGCAAATGCACTACACAAAACCGCTTTGCTACTTTTGAGCTTGTATCGATCATAGTAATGAAGTTGGCATTCCTTCATACCAAAGAAATTTCTGAATCTCATTCATACCAAGCAGTCCAACAAAATGGAAGCGCCTTATCCTGTTGGTCGTCGAGATACGAGACCATTGCACATGTGCAAAAAAAATTAACTTGCCGTTTAGACCCGCCTTGGTGGTACAGGAATGGTGACAAATAGCCTGAGTCGCTTTGGGACGTTAAACCCTATAAAAATCTAAACCTGATGTTCACACGGTACATGAAAACCGTGCACACTCCATTTGTTTATTGTTTGTCAGTTTATCTGCTACTTTGAATAAATTTTGCCGATATAATTTGATTTCTCGCTCTTTTTTATTTTGCTGGTTATGTGTGGTATGAATTGTGCAATCGGTTTCGTTCTTGTTCGCAAAATGTTTGTTTTTTTTTTACTTGGTCGACTTGTCTGCTTTCTTTTTTTTTTTGCTCTGAATTTTGTGCTAACCGTTGTAAATTTGTTTTATTGCATTGCTGCAACCTAGAGGCTCGTGTTAGTGAAATTTATGCTCGCCTTTTTAATAGTCACGCAGGCTGCCGTTTTTATGTTGTCTATTTCACACCACTCCTCTTTAATCCCCTCGGGCCTTTATGGCGCAGATACAAAACTTTACAGGGGCTCCTAGGCTCCACTGTAAGAGAATGATGCGTCAGTTTTCTTTAATTTTTTCATTTGCTTTAAAATTTTATCACTTATAGCCATCCGGACGATGACGTCAACTGTAAGCTCAGACGTCGCTTATTGAAACTTGACAATTCCCAGTGCCTTCACAGCCAAACGCGCTGTTTGCATTTGATACAACGCCGGGGAACTCCACCAATGAGGATATGATGCCATAGTGTTTCACACAATATTTTTTTTTTTCATTTTTATGCTTTCAATTTTTTTGTTAACTGGTGGCTGCATCAGCAAACTTCGTGTTTTTATTTTTTGAACACTGATGTCCTCGTACTGTACTCTTCCAAATGTTTAAATTTTAATAATATCGACTAATTGATTAGTTAGACGTGTATATATAATCAGCATTATGGATCATTGAATTTTCATTCTGAGCACTTTGACGCCTTTGATTCCCACGTTTTTTCAATTTTTCATTTTTCAATTTTCAATTCATTATTTTCATTAATCGCACACACGCCCGCCGGGGTGGCAACGTGGTTAGGGCGTCGACTACTGTGTCCAAGGATGCGGGATTGCATCCCGGCCTCGGCGGCCGCTTTTCGCTGCAGGCGGTAAGCAAGGCGGCTGTGTACTATGCGATGTCCGTGCACGATAAAGAACTCCAGGCGGCCGAAATTTCTGAAGTCCCTAAGTACGGTGTCTCTAAATTCCGGAGTCGCTTTTTGGTAGTAAAACTCCACAAAACAAACAAACAAACAAATTACACACTACAATTGCTAATTAGAGCAAGCATTGTCTTTTCATTTGAGAAATTCGACACTGTTGAAGCCCCTTTTCTCTATTTTTCATTTAAAATTTTTTAAATTTATATCTCCTTAATTACACGCCCTAAAATTTTAAATGTCATCATCGAGCATTGGCGTTTCAACCTGAGCATTTTCTTGAACCTACTCTTCCCATTTTTTGTCATTTATTTTATTCATCAATTATTTAAAGTGATTCATTAGGTCGATATCGCCTATCACGCACCAATCATCCGTCACTGGAAACACAAATTACCGTGATTATTTCCGAAACGCCGCGCCGCCAACTGGCCTACTGCTAAGACGCCGACGACCTTTCAGCCGAACGAGCTTTATGAGCTATCGTTTAATGAATGAAAGAATAAAGGAATTATAGAAGTTCATAGTGCCTAAGATGTTTGGTTTTTTTCGAGATGTTGTGCCGCGTCAACCTCAAGGGCGGTGCCTACCAGGACGTGATTAAAGCGGTTATGTAAGGTCCTATACAAGCCCATGATGGCAGGGGTCAGCCGATGCACGGCATCCCCACTGCCGCGCAGGAACGCGTCTCTCATTGCGACCGCGAAGCAGGAAATGCTGGGTTGTCGTTTTCCTTACTGTTTCACTCTCATAGTAAAATGGGACATATAAATGTTTCAAAACAGTCTTTTGAAGTAGCCGGAAAGCATACAGGTATCCAAACCGAAATTTCATTTGCAGAGATTGTCGTGAAATAGCTAATATAGCACCATGTAGCCAGCAACCGCAAGTTTGAACGAGACGACCCTTGTATGGGAAAGATAGGTGGCATAATACGGGAAAGATTTTTTGTTCGAATTCATCACCACCTCAGCATTATACACATTGCATCATTTCCCACTTAGAGCGCCTGGATACCTATAGTAAGCTGCATGCTGTTCCTTCCGAGGGTATTCAGAAATATTTTCTGCATACTGGTTTTTTAGATCAACTGTTCTGCTTTGCTTGTAAACGTCATTGACAATCCTTTGCTATTCATCGCGTGAATAACTTAGCAAGACAATGTCATCAGAAAATGACACATTGCTCACATATCATCCTATGGTCTTTTTCACAATAAATGTCTTTCAATATTCCCTGCTTTTAGAGAATAACTTTTAAAAGATTTTGTCATTTTGCCTGACGCCGTTCCTTTTGAGCATTTTAATACTTTCTTGATGAAGACTTATGGGTGTTGTGCACTCACTGTGTATATCTTCCAATACTTTCTAACGTGGGTCTTCCGCAGAATGGTTCCATTATTCCTTTGCAGAGTGCTGATACTTTTACTCAGTCCAATACGTTCTGGTAAACTATAATGAATATGACGCCTAGTCACAATTTCTTCATTTCTAAAACATGTTGTGGATATAATCTGTCTCCATGTAAACATTAAATAAGCTTTTATTGTCATTGAGCTGCCTCAGTTTGAAATTTTGGTAATTCTATTAGCGACTGTGTTAGTAAAAACCCAGTAAGCAACATATATCAATTCACTCGGTATATATCTTTTAGGGTCCTTGGTCGCCTGTATTATGCAATACGAAAAAGTTACCCATTTTCCAAGTTCTCGGTGCGCTCGAGGGCAAGAGGCAATCCACATACATGGTTGCCAGTTTTAATAGAATCATTCCCCATTTTCTTGCAACAGGTCTGCAGTTACCTGACTCTGCCCGTCTTTTTCTCCTTGTTTAAGCGCATCTAAGGCTTCTTTTACTTCAGGAGCGTGTGTGGTAAACCCATCCGATGCAGATGAATATTAGAGTAGATTTCAGAATATTAAGCTTACGCGTGCTATTGTTCCGCTTTGCCTGTCTCAGTGTGATCATGCTTGGTAAATCCTCCCCTAAGGTACTTAGCGAAGTGATCGCATCCGTCATAGGAATCATTTACGGGCACAACCACCTCAAGCTTTGCTTCAAGATTTGGATTTTGTTTACCAGTACGGAAACAAGTTATAAAATAGGAGCCTTGCCGTCTTCATTGAAAATTTCTTCGATACTTAAGACTCCAGATTCTGACGAGAGAATGTATTAGCCTCTGCCGGAGATTTTATGAATTGGGAGACAGATATAGTCACTGATCTGTAGCTTACGATATAGATCTAACTCTTACGAAACAGGTGTCGCCGTTATAGAGAACATTTCGGCAAAATAACCCAAAGGCTTATCCCACCAGGAAAATATGGCAACCTCAGCACAGCTTGTTTATCTAATTATTTGAATAAACTAACAAACCAAATAGTCTTAAAAATAAAGAAGTAGAATGTCAACATCAAATGTAAATGAGCACCTTTCGAGCAACCTGTCCAATGCACTGTCACGCTGAATGTTTTCTCTGCCGCCTCATTCTTATCCTCCCTGTCACTGTAGAGAACATCTACTCCTATTTTGTCTCTTAAAGCTTGAGGCTGCACAGCTTAGGCATGAACATTTCTTGAAAAGGACGAAAATAGCAGTGGTTTATTTATTTGCTTCATTGTCTGGAGGAATGGGAAAGTGAAATAACTCCGCGTTAGGGTTCTAAAAGATTGCGGGGAAAAATTTCAAAACTATTCACACTTCTACTGGTGACTCGCCGTAGAGGGCCTGGAATCCCAAGAATTCAGTGGGCGGAGGTAAAATGAAAGACGCATGGACGCTCCGGTCATTCTTGTCGAGTTTGAGTCTTTTTTGTCAATGAACTGCGTGCGCTCCTCCATAACAGAGTAAAAATTTCGGGGTATGTGTACGCAGTGAAAACTGAAGTTGAAAGTTGTGGAAGTTGGTAACCCTTAAAATTGTGTTAAGTGTCTTAGCTAAAGAAGAGACGTAGAGGCCAGAGATGCAGCAAGTGAGGGAGCGGGAACGTGTCAGATTTGCGGACACCACGTCCCAGATCACAAACTGTTTCGTTCAACTGTACTGAAATATGAAAACATAGAATAAACTCTGTTGTTCACCTCCACTGAAAGGTAAAAATGGAAATAAATAATTTAAATGCAAAGGAATAATTATACGCATGAGAACGTTTCGTATAAAGCAAAACGGAGCACAACAAACTGTGAAATGCGTAGAAAAGTATAGAAGGGGTCAACAGTGCTGAGGTAACGCAAATAGACTAACGTTTTGACGTTTTCTCAACTTCCAGTTATCCTCTTCAAATGGACATGAATCATCGCTCCCAGGCCATCCTTTTCTGAAGTAACTACATCGTAATCTCGTTATCTCGTTTGCCTATGCCCTGCTTTACTTATTTTGCTTCACGCACCCAGGGTGAATCTTCGTGCGGAAGTCTGGTGTGAATGTTCGTGTTTTCTACAAGCGATCAATTGTACATATACAAATAATCATTTTCTAAATACGGCGGTAGTCAGCATACGTTTTGCATTAAATATTAGGATGACGCTGTTGTGCCTGGCCAACAACCGCCCAGAAATTCAGCCGGACGCCAAACTTCTTCGGCGAACGCCTCCTTCACAAACTCTGGATACTTCTCTGCAAAGCACCAGTGCACTGGAGGCGAGCCGTACCAAAGGGACAGAAGCAACGTGTTTCAACATGCGCTGAACGTCCAGACAGCACGGCGCGCCGTGGCCCTGACGGTGAACCCCTTCTCGCCCCGCGGCATATTTGAAGCGAGAGCGCAGCAAGCTCTCCCATTGGCCCTGCGAAAGTGCTGCCGTCGGATTGGACCATTTTGAGCGTCAACGGTTCTCGGCAACGGAGTCTCAAGTGCTTCCGTTCGAGACTCCGAGTGCGAGTTCGTCACTAGCGTCCATGGGGAGCAGTTCGCCCCCTGACAGTGCGGACGCGGCGGAATCTCCCCGGCCGTCGCTGCGCGAGAACAGTCGCGTATGGCTATGTTAGCTTTCGGCCCCAGAGCCGATCTTGTTGTGTAAATACCTGTAAATAGTGTATAAAGCCTTTTCTTCATCTCACCAACGCCGACTCGGATTCATCGCTACCGCCCAGGGAGCTGACAGCCCTCGTTCACGAAACGGGTGACGAGCGCTGCGTTACCAACTCCTTGGCACAACCCTGTTGACGGTGGGCTACTGTGTGATAACCCCACCGGCACAACATTGGTGGCAGTTGCAGGATCCACTGGCACAACCCTGTTGACGGTGGGCTACTGTGTGATAACCCCACCGGCACAACATTGGTGGCAGTTGCAGGATCCACTGGCACAACCCTGTTGACGGTGGGCTACTGTGTGATAACCCCACCGGCACAACATTGGTGGCAGCGGTGGGATCGACCGGCGTCAGGCACCTCGGCGCGGTGAGTACCTGAAGTTTCCCTCAAACGCCAGACTTCTCTAACACACAGGGTAGCTTAGAGAAAGGCTGAGCGTAGCATTGTGTTAACCTTGCGTGTTTCAAGCCTACAGGAAGTGTTTTGAAAACCAGGGGATGCTGAGAAGGGAATCAGTGTGAGAAAGGCTTGCGCATCTCTTGCTAGGAGCGAGATAGCGAACGTATAGTGCACTATTCTAAAAAGGCAAACAACAAGAGGCCGGTGTAAAGATGGAGATTTACAAGGTCAAAGAACTTCTCCAAATTTGTGATGAGTTGGGCATCGATTTGGGCTCAACAAAAAGGAAAAAGGAAATTCTTGAGATCATGCAGGCAGAAGTAGTCACGGTTGAGGAAGCCGCAGAGGCCTGGGCTGATGTCAGTGAACGTCGCGAGAAAGAGGATCGTGAACGTAGGGAACGTCACGAGAAAGAGGACGCCCGTGTATGGCAACTGATGCAGCTGGAGGTTTCAACACATAGAATGAGCGTGGAAAAGATTAAAGCTTTTAATGCCATTCATTGTAACGGTTCAATACCGCGAGACTGTCCACCACCGTTCCTCATCGCCGAGGATATGGCAGTGTATTTGGCAGACTTCGAGAATATCTGCAGAAGTAAACGTTTCGAGCGAGATAGTTGGGCGCAGATCTTGGTAGCTCTTCTCTCCGCTGAAGCGTCGGAAGAAATCAAGCGATTGGTTGGCGACCGCTTGAAAAATTACGATGAGCTAAAAGAGTCATTGCTGATACGATATCAGATAACGCCTCAGGATCTTCGAAAAAGATATGAGAGCGAGAAACATTTTTACAAGTCGTACCTTGATTTGGCGTATCAATTGAAAGCCGATGTAACCGAATGGCTAGACAGTCAGGAAGTCTCGGAGCAAATTGTGCTTGCACCAGAGAATGAGACACAACTTGGGGAAGCGGCCGAGCAAAGCGACCGCAGCAGCGAGCTGATCGAGTCTCGAACAGAAGTGTCTAGGGTTACCTTGGTCGAGCCACTGGCAGCTGAGACGGTTGGAGCCGACTCCATCGGCGAGAAATCCGCAGTGACACCGTCCTGCACGCCGCCTCACGTAGCTGTAAGCAATCCGATTCCATCAATCGAGAGTGGGGAATTGGCAGTAAATCAACCACCTGACAACTCAGAAGCAGCAGTTGTACAGCGTGGCGGAGATGTAGTCAGGCTAGGAGACGAAAAATTGGTGATTTCCGAAATCAGCGTTGTCGTAAATCATGACACACAGAAAAACGAAGTTGCGCTCATGGAAATTGCGCAGCTCACAAGTGTTGAACAGCTAAGGCAGACCCATGACGCGGACGCTGTCGAGAGCCACACTTGTAAAGTCGACAGCGAACGACTAGACTGGAGCCACGCATCTTCCTGTCCTGACGCGCTCAATTGTATTGGCGAAAACAACCCTGGTGCGAAAATGGACCTCACGCGATCCGAAACGCCCCAGCTGTCGGACGAACGTGATCGTGCGCCGGTTAGCGCTGAGCGATGCGGCACACCGGCAGATCAGTGTAACTTGAGTGGCGAGTCTGCTGAGGATATGCCTAGCTCGGGGGCTGGCGTGAGCGAGCCTTGTCCTTGTTCCGACGCGACTGGCAGTGAGTCATGCGCTGCTGGCAGCGATTCAGGCGCGGCGCCGCACTCCGACGATGTCGGCGCCATACTAGCTCCGGTTACCGGCAGCTTGAAAGAGCTGGCACCAAAAGAAAGAAAGCAAACATTCAAGTGCTGCCACCGAAAAAAGCGGAATGGCAGGTGCATGAAAGAATGCTCTCATCGAAAGGTGAGAAAACGCAAACGATCGCGAAAGGAAAAGAAGCGGCGATCCCAGCGGCACAAATGCACCCGTGCTGAGAAAATGCGCGATTGGTGCGCAAAGCGTAAGGAACGAGACAGATCGTTCAACAAGGCGAGTAACTTGTGCTCGTCTGTTCTTTCACGCATAAAGCGGAAAGAAAGGTCTCGTAGAGAAATTGACAGTCGAAGCTGTAGCGGAGGGAGGAGAGCCAAACCGCCCGAATACTGCTACGCATTCTGCCGCTTGCGGAAGAGAGCAGCACAATGCGAACTCGGATGCTTAGAGCCATGCATTCGAGACGTAGCTGCCTTCGACGAGTGTTTCGTCGCTAACGGTAATGTTGTAGGCAGACCGGGGCAAAATTGAATGACCTCCTAGCTTCCTCAGTTATGGTTTGCGGCCCAAGTGATTCAAGGAGACTCTTTTCCATTACTGATTATTACTTTCCCTGCTACTGAATGTATCTTTAATGTGCAAAATTGTTGTTTGAACCTTGTGTACTGCATCCTATACACTTGTCTCTTGTTGTAGTGGGAGCAAAAAGGGGACAACAATTTAGCTAATTGAATTTGAAATTTTGCCTCTGTCTGGTGTTTGACGGGTGACCGAGGGTACTTGCTTGTGTTGGGTGTTGCCTGTTGTCGGTCGGTTTTGCAAGCCGCAGAAAAGTCTACCGTTACCAGTGGCGAGTGGCAAGGGCATCGGAGCGACCCGAGCGAAGTTGATCGGCGTGCCCCGGCAACAAGGCTGTCGGCAAAGATCCTGACCTGGCGAGTGGAACCCAAGGCACGTGAGGCTACCTGGCGCCCGGACACTGTACGTGAGCTTGGAGGAACCTGGCGAACGAGCGCGCCCGGCATCCGAGCCACATGCGAGCAGCTCGTCTTCCCGGCTCATTGTCTGATGGCGGGGGTGCTGTTGTGCCTGGCCAACAGCCGCCCAGAAATTCAGCCGGACGCCAAACTTCTTCGGCGAACGCCTCCTTCACAAACTCTGGATACTTCTCTGCAAAGCACCAGTGCACTGGAGGCGAGCCGTACCAAAGGGACAGAAGCAACAAATTTCAACATGCGCTGAACGTCCAGACTGCACGGCGCGCCGTGGCCCTGACGGTGAACCCCTTCTCGCCCCGCGGCATATTTGAAGCGAGAGCGCAGCAAGCTCTCCCATTGGCCCTGCGAAAGTGCTGCCGTCGGATTAGACCATTTTGAGCGTCAACGGTTCTCGGCAACGGAGTCTCAAGTGCTTCCGTTCGAGACTCCGAGTGTGAGTTCGTCACTAGCGTCCATGGGGAGCAGTTCGCCCCCTGACAGTGCGGACGCGGCGGAATCTCCCCTGCCGTCGCTGCGCGAGAACAGTCGCGTATGGCTATGTTAGCTTTCGGCCCCAGAGCCGATCTTGTTGTGTAAATACCTGTAAATAGTGTATAAAGCCTTTTCTTCATCTCACCAACGCCGACTCGGATTCATCGCTACCGCCCAGGGAGCTGACAGCCCTCGTTCACGAAACGGGTGACGAGCGCTGCGTTACCAACTCCTTGGCAGAACCCTGTTGACGGTGGGCTACTGTGTGATAACCCCACCGGCACAACATTGGTGGCAGTTGCAGGATCCACTGGCACAACCCTGTTGACGGTGGGCTACTGTGTGATAACCCCACCGGCACAACATTGGTGGCAGTTGCAGGATCCACTGGCACAACCCTGTTGACGGTGGGCTACTGTGTGATAACCCCACCGGCACAACAACGCCCCAGCTTCACCGTAAATGTACAGTAGACAAAGCCTTCACAACAACTTATTCATTTCCAGAACTGCACGAAAAAACGAGCAAGATTTCTCCGTGTTATAATTCATTTACAGGGAAAGAAAGGCGCAGTATCTGTCACACTATTCAAAGCAAACATTTTCATTACGCCCTTCGTAGCTTTGCCGTGTGCGCCGTGGGAGCGTGTTTGATCTTGAACCGAGGAGAAACAACGTGGAAGTTATGACGTCACTCAGCCGGCATTGAGGAGTTCAAATTTAGCATGTACACGGATGACATCAATCTCTGAATAAACCAGGGTTCTGATGCGAGCTTAGAGAGATGACTGCAGGCAGCGGCAGACACAGTAGTGGACTACGCGGCTAGTAGGGGGCTTTCGTGCTCGCCGCAGAAAATATACTAGTCTACAACCCAAAATCTTTGAGGTGCAAGCAAATAGGAGAATTTGATATCAAAGTGGAAGGAATATCCGTACCAAAGGTTGATCAAATACGATTTCTAGGGGTATACATTCAACAGAATGGATACAACGACGGAATACTAAAGAAACTGGAAGGCTACGCCACGCAAGTCCTAGGCATAATCAGGAGAATAACATTGAAGGGCCGAGGCTTAAAAGAAAGGAGCTTGATCAGACTTATGCAGGCATATGTCATAATCCGCATAGGCTACTCTATGCCGTATTTAAACCTTAGAGCAGATGAAAAAAAGAAAATTAGAAGCACTCATTAGACGATGCATAAAGAGGGCCCTGGGCTTACCAATGAGTGCATGCACAGAGATGATGCTCGCTATGGGGGTACACAATACGTGGGAAGAAATAGCAGAGGCAAACAGAGTGTAGCAACTCGAAAGGCTAAGCCAGACAACAACAGGAAGAGCCATTTTAAATATGGTAGGCCTGCAGACAGACAGAGGGATGCAACAAAAGTAGAGCATCCCACATATATACCAAGATAAGCTAACCATCTCCCCTTTTCCTCGACACATGCACCCTATATACAACCAGGAAAGAAGGCAAAAGAGAGCAGAAGCACTCAAAAAGCGCTTCGAGCCACTGAACAGCAAGGCAGTTGCATACGTTGATGCGGCGAGTGGGAAGTCGGGCGCGGTGGTAGCCTCGGTAGTCGACGACCGAGGCGCCCCAGTATCAGAAGCCACTATCAGAAGCCGCAACTCCAGAACAGCTGAAGAAATTGCGATAGCACTCGCTTGCGTAGGAACGGAAGTAAAATTCATAATTAGTGACAACAAAACTGCCATCTCTAATTACGCAAAGGGCAGGATCGCACTAGAAACGGTGCGAATCCTGACCAGAAAACAGCTGAATAGAAAAGTCAGCTTAATATGGAGTCCAGCGCACGCGTCTGTTCCTGGTAACGAGGCGGCACACGCGTTAGCTCGAGATATCTACTTCCGGGTAAACGTGGAGCCGCCTGATTGCCAGAACATGGACGAACGTCTATTAAATTACACAGAAATAGTTGAAAATTATAGACAAAGGAGAAAACCGCAACAAACTTCATGCAAGGGTTTTGTTTTTTTAAATAACTCCTGCTTCTTAACGATGCTAGTACCTCACCTGCAAAGTAAAACAAAAAAAATGTTTTTTCTGTTGTTAACCAATATCGAACAGTGGAAAATATTAGAGGAATACTGTGTCTTATCTTGGGACCAGGACTAAAATAGAACTTGAAAACACTGTGCAGTTTTTTTAAATTCGCCATTGGAACTTACCGCAACTGATTCTAAACACATAATGAATGAAAACGAAGGGTGTGCTGCCTTCAGTTGAGTTATCCACGCTGCCTGTATGGTCTGTATACAGTTACAAAAACATCCCCAGACCCTAGCGTAAGCGTTTTCAATGCGTAGAATTACTGAGGAGTATTCGCAGGAGACTAGCTGGCAATTTTAGTTATGCACAAAACCAATATGAACGATTCAGGAAAGCTAAAATCCTGGATTCCCGCAATCGAGAAAAAGGCAATAATTACAAATCACTCCGAGTTCCCTCTTCGTAATGAGGCTAAAATGTGATTAGCCATGGTGTGTATGTGTAATAAGGCGACTTCTGGGTGAAGGAAATGCACCATGTGTGAATGCTTTAATTAGGTCATTTGCATATGCGTGCCTTTAGCTCAAATGCTTGTGCCAATGAGGAAAACACTCAGAAAGTAGGTGATCGACTGAGCTAAGCCCAAAAGGGGAGAGTTGGCGAAACGCCTGCATTTTATGCCTAGCCCGGCTGAAATCATTCCGCTAAGGCTAGAATGTTCCGGTTTTTCTCTCTCTGCTTTACAATACGCCGAGACTCAACATTGGTTCCGATGGTGCAATATGCTCTCTTTCTGACAACCAAGGACACAGATTCTTTTCTGGAGGATGTAATACACATCGATCACTGTTGCTTTTAACACTACATGTAATTACACTACATTTATTATCACGCTATAACATAAGGTCAATTGCGTCATTACTTTATGGTTCTTTATTTGCAGAAAAGGGGCACATGTGTTCGTAGAATTACCGCAACGTAAATTTGAATTTGTGCGTCAGGAATTTACGTTACCTGTAGTATAAACACCTTTCTCTTAGAAGGAATGATTCCAGTTTTGCATGTTTTAAATGGAAATCGGCGTTTCCCTGACGATGAGGGTGCCTTCAGGAGATAAGCCAAAGTGCATGTGCTTGCGATATGATGCTGAAAAATTACTCCTACTCTAGTGCTGTCTCCCCATTTGCCTTCATGTGCTTTTATAAGCATATCTATTTAATTGCACATGTCCTATGAAAAATTAAATTACTCTTTTTATGCACGATTTTGACGCATCAAAGTACGGAAACATCAATGGTGCGATCAGCAAACATTTCCTGTGCTGTCGCCAAGATGCAAATTACGATTTCTTTTTATACCAGACGATTTTATTGGAGATCATATATACACTACAGTCGTATCACCCATATGTACACTCTAAGCTCTAATTATGCATACAATTTAAGCTTTAAAAACAAACTCATCCTCCTCCAAGAAACGAAATTCTACTCCTCCGATCACCAGCCGATCGAGTTATCTGACTACACACATCAGGCAAGTGAAAAACATATCTTAATTTTCTTTGTCTAGCGTTCCTGCTTTCTTCATGACAGCGCCTTCACCCGGCTACCCCGGCTTTCAGGAGCGAGCGTGCGGCACGCTATCTGCCGCCAGCTATGAAGACGAAATAAACGCAACAGCATGTAGAAACGTCTACCTACAGCCCACCAGTAAGGTTGACGAATAATGCACATGTCAAACCTGCCGCTAATACTCCAATGTGGAAGGCGGTACTAGCAGCCTTCACAATGGCTACACGGCTGCAAACAACGCCAGGGTATCACACAATGGAATCGTAGAGGGCTCGCGAATAAAGTAGGGGAAATTGGAACAAAGTTGTTATATGGCAAGTTGCATTCCTGGGCGTTCCCGTTGCAAGAACATAACCGGTTGTGTACCATCACGAGATATATAGCTACCAGTACCCTTCAAGTCCCGATAAATATATAAGAACAGACGCAACACCAGGAAAAGCTGCTATATATGTAAAGACCAATATTCCCAAAACACCTATTGATCTAGCCGAGTGGTGCAACATTCAGGAGAAAGTTGTGCTCTACTAACCCGTCCAAATAAAAAACCATTCATACTAGTTTCATTATACGCACGACCAGGAAACAAACTAACCAATTTCGGGTGGCACGGCAAGACCTGCACTGGAACTGTGCTTTAAAAAGCGAGTTCTGAGATCCAGGCTCTTCTGCAGCGGTACATGAAAGGCGGAGGTATGCGTTATTTGCACGAAGGTTTTCACATGGGCCGGCAAATGCTGGTCAAACACAGAGGAGATTTTCCACAGCACATAACTCACTGGACGCTTCGCTGTCTCATCACGTAAGAAAATGTTATGACTGGTGCATGCGTAGCAGCAGTCTGCAGTATTCCAGAAAAAATAATTATATGTTAGTCTCATATTATGGTTTAAGGGGTTCAAAACGCAAAACTACTGACAGATATTTACCTCGCCAACGTCATGCTTGAGGTAGTTTAGAGCAACATAGCGTAATAAATTTGCTCAAATGGTAATGTGATAGGCGTTGCACATGGTCGACAGCACTCTTCTCCTCATTGAAGATGATCCGCCATTTTTCATAGCAGTATTCACATCTCGCTGAAGGAGTGCAATTACAGGCTCGTCTCATAAGAGGAGTTCAATTTCTAAGCAATAAGGG
The DNA here is from genome assembly GCF_055883805.1 of Amblyomma maculatum. NCBI lineage: Eukaryota > Metazoa > Arthropoda > Arachnida > Ixodida > Ixodidae > Amblyomma > Amblyomma maculatum. The sequence goes on along the minus strand of NC_139344.1, from coordinate 359,357,310 downwards.
GATTTTTTGCAATATTTTACCGGATTTGTAAATTAATGCTTTCTTCGTACTCGATTTTCTCTAGTGACCAAGACAAGCTTAGGTAAGACTGCATAACAAAACCTTCATCATCATCATCATCATCAGCCTGATTATACCCACTGCAGGGCGAAGGCCTCTCCCATATCTCTCCACTTAACCCGGTTCTGTGCTAGCTGCATCCACCTGACCCCTGCGAACTTCTTAATTTCATCCGCCCACCTAACTTTCTGCCGCCCCCTGCTACGCTTTCCTTCCCTTGGAATCCAGTTTGTTACCCTCAGCGACCATCGGTTATCCTCTCTTCGCACTACATGTCCTGCCCATGTCCATTTCTTCTTCTTAATTTCCACTAGAATGTCGTTAACTTGAGTTATTTCTCTGACCCACTCTACACGCTTTCTATCTCTTAATGTTACCCCTACCATTTTTCGTTCCATAGCCCTCTGGGTTGTCCTCAACTTAATTAGAACTCTCTTGGTTAGCCTCCACGTTTCAGCCCCATAGGTGAGTACAGGCAAGATGCAACTGTTGTATACTTTCCTCTTGAGCGATACCGGTAAGCTGCTAGTCATAATCTGCGAGTGCTTGCCAAATGCGCTCCATCCCAATCTTATTCTTCTTGTTATCTCCTTTTCATGGTCCGGATCTGCGGTTACTACCTGTCCTAAGTAGATATATTCGCCTACTACTTCCAGTATTTTGCTTCCTAATGTAAACTCCTGTTCCTTCCCGAGGCTGTTGAACATTATCTTAGTTTTCTGCATATTGATTTTCAAGCCTACCTTTCTACTTTTCCTGTCTAGGTCATCAATCATTATTTGCAGTTCATCTCCCGAGTTGCTTAGCAAGGCAATGTCATCAGCAAATCGCAGATTACTGAGGTATTCTCCATCTAGCCTTATCCCTAACTGTTCCCATTCCAAGTCTCTGAATACTTCCTCTAAACAAGCTGTGAATAGTACTGGGGAGATTGTGTCTCCTTGCCTAACACCTTTCTTTATGGGAATTTTGTTACTTTCTTTATGCAGAACTATGGTTGCTGTGCAGCCACTATATATATCTTCCAGCACTTTCACGTACGGCTCGTCTACCCCCTGATGCTATGTATAAGGGCTGGTTATATCCCGCGCATTTTTCTATCACCTGATTGATGGTATGGATATGATCGATAGTAGAGTACCGTTTCCGAAACCCTGCTTGATCCTTTGCTTGATTGCAGTCTAAGGTTGTCCTGATTCTATTAGCGATTACTTTAGTAAATACCTTATACGTAACAGACAGTAAGCTGATTGGTCTGTAATTTTTAAGGTCCTTAGAGTCCCCTTTCTTGTGAATGAGGATAATGTTTGCATTCTTCCATGCTTCCGGTACCGTCGATGACACCAGGCACTGCGTATACAGGGTGGCCAGTTTTTCTAGCACGATATCCCCCCCGTCCTTCAGCAAATCAGTAGTTATCTGATCCTCTCCAGCTGATTTCCCCCTTTTCATAGTTTCTAGTGCTTTCTTGACCTCGTCCTTCGTCACTGGTGGAACGTCTGACTGTTTTTCCCTACCGCCAATCTCATTACGGTCCTGACTACTTTGGCTACTGTAGAGATCTGTATAGAACTCCTCGGCTACTTTGACTATCTTGTCCATATTAGTGATGACGTTGCCCGCCTTGTCCCTTATCGCATACATCTGGTTTTTGCCTATGCCCAATTTCTTCTTTACCGCTTTAAGGCTTCCCCCGTTCTTTACAGCATGCTCAATTTTCTCCATGTTATACTTCCTTATATCGGCCACCTTGCGCTTATTGATTAGCTTTGATATCGCGGCCAATTCGATCTGGTCTGTTGGATTGGAAGCTTTCATACTCTGCCGTTTCTTAATCAAATCTTTCGTCTCCTTAGACAGCTTACCGGTATCCTCTCTAACTATCCTACCGCCTACTTCTACCGCGCACTCAGTAATGATATCTCTGAAATTATTGTTCCTTGCCTCTAGGGTAATGTCGCCATCCTCAGTTAGAGCTGAATACCTATTCTGTAGCGAGATCCTGAACTCTTCTGCCCTCCCCCTGACCGCTAATTCGTTGATGGGTTTCTTTCTTACTAATCTATTGCGTTCCTTCTTCAGATTTAGGCTAATTCGGGACCTCACCATCCTGTGGTCACTACATCGAACTTTCCCGATTACCTCTACATCCTGCACAATGGCGGGGGTTGAACACATTATGAAGTCGATTTCATTTTTAGTCTCTCCGTTAGGACTTTTCCATGTCCATTTTCGGTTCTTCCGTTTGCTGAAGAAGGTATTCATGATTCGTAAGTTATTGCGCTCTGCAAACTCAACTAGTAACTCCCCCCTGCTATTCCTAGAACCAATGCCATAGTCACCTACTGCCTTGCCTCCTGCCTGTTTTTTCCCTACCTTGGCATTGAAGTCGCCCATTAGTACAGTATACTGCGTCTTTACTTTTCGCATTGCCGATTCTACATCTTCATAGAAGCTTTCAACTGCCTGGTCATCATAACTACATGTAGGTGCATAGGCCTGTACAACCTTCAGTTTATACCGCTTATTAAGCCTAATTACGATGCCTGCAACCCTCTCATTAATACTATAGAATTCATCTATATTACCCGCTATATACTTATTGACAAGGAAACCTACTCCTAGTTGTCGCCTCTCTGGTAAACCTCGATAACACAGTACATGCCCATCCTTCAGTACAGTATATGCCTCATTCGGCCTCCTAACCTCACTAAGCCCTATGATATCCCATTTCATGCCCTCTAGTTCCTCTAACAGCACTGCTAAACTAGCTTCACTAGCTAGGGTTCTAGCATTAAACGTTGCCAGGGTCAGTTTCCAATGGCGGCCTGTCCAGCGGAGCCAGGCTTTCTTAGCACCCCCTGCTGCGTCACAGGTCTGACCGCCGCCGTGGTCAGTTGTTCCGCAGCCGCTGGTGACTGAGGGCCGGGGTTTTATGGAGCTTATCATAGGAGGTTGTGGCCAATTACTGCACCAGGGTGGCCAACTCCTGTTCTGGTGAGGGAGTGCGTTGCCGGAGGTGTTCACCGGCATCAGGTCGCACCCCAAACCTGTATATGCAATTCCATCGACACGCGGATTTTTTTTTTTGTCATCCGGTGGAGAATTGCGCGGCACCGGGATTTGAACCCCGGTCCTCTTGCATGCGAGGCGGATGTTCTACCGCTACGCCACCGCTGCACCTGTTATTTGCTCCAAATCAAGGCTTGGACTTCATTGCAAACTGTGTTAGAAGCCTCCAGGAACATAATCACTATCAACAGTTTTCCCTTGCTTCCTTTTCATGGCACTCCGGAAGTTTTCAGCACCTGCATGCTTCCTGTCCGATGCAGCCAGCCGGCGCTGGTCCTTCTCAGCACATCTTTGTACAGTAGAATTTCGGTGATACGAAATTCAAACGGAGACGAAAATTTTCGTATCACCCGAAATTTCGTATCACCAAAAAACGAGCAAAATCCGCTTTCAAGCCTTCCAACAGGTACGAAATATTTATTTTCGTTGAAAGAAATCGCGTATATCCTTCTGCACCTTTTTTTCCGCGAGATCTGATAACAGAGAGTTTTGAAAACTGAAAAATTGGGCCGCTGTCTTCTCCCGCACAGACTCGGAGGTCACGGCGCGCCGCAGAACATCGATGGCGTGCATCGTTTCTGCTGCCGTCGGCGGTGGGTCATCAACGCTTTGGCCGTCGTCATCTTCGTCACTGCATGGAATGCCAGGTTGTGATGACGCTTCCTCCGCAATATCTTCAACCGTGCGGAGACCACAGGTGGCGAGGTGGTCGTCCGCGGTGACGAAATCGTCGACGCAACAGTCGACGTCAAGTTGATTCCAGACATCGATGGGAATCGGGTCTGGCACTTGCGAGGCAGTAGCCACAGCGGATTTGAAAACCCCACACTTCGCGAAACAATTGGCGATGGTCGTAGGAACGACGCGAGCCCAGGCAATTGCAAGAAAATGCAAAGCGTCCAGAAGAGTGATCTGGAGATTCGAGTCCTGCCTTTTAATCTTCGCGAGGAGGCGGCGCACCAACAAAGCTTTAAAATGGTGCTTAACATTCCTTATAATCCCAGCATCCAGTGGTTGCAAATGACTTGTTGCGTTCGGGGGCAGAAACACCACCTTAACACTCTGTAGTGTCATTTGTTTTGGATGGGCGGTGCACTGGTCCACCAGCAAAACTGTTTTTCTGTTGTGGCAAGATTAAGGTTTTGTTGTTATGTTGTTGTTGTTGTGGTGTGTCTTGCCATAACAAAACCTTAATATTGTATTAAAGTTATTCAGTATATAGCTGCATAAGAACTCTCGGGCTGATCAGCAGGATATATCACATTCGTAAAGACTGGCAGAGAGTTTCTGCACGAGGCCTATTCGCCTACGAAAAAAAAAATACTCCTGTAGCCGCACACAACTGATGTTTTTCTTCTTTTGTCGAAGCCCCTCAGAGTACTGCGATCATAATGTAAGAAATAAAGGCCTACAAACTTGTTTGATGCCCGATGGGATACGCAAGCGGCGAACGGAGGCGAATCGTGAAAATATTCTAGGCGGCGTGCACCCACTGACAAGGGCGGTCATTCGCAACGTGAAATAGATGGCACGTGAGGGCAGCAATGCACGACACCACGCACCCTTCATGGCCGTTTGCAGCCGGCCCGCCGCCACAGAGCTGCTTTTTATGGGGCTCGCTCCCGGACCGATACGGACTATCTAAGCCATTCAAAAATGAGAATGCGAAAGAAAACGATCTATTGTGAAAATACCAGCGGGAGCAGAGTTGGGATATTTTAAAGGACGATGTTGGGCCTGCAGCCTGCGAGCGTGAAAATATCGATTTCTCGTTGGGACCTCCTCAACCAAGCCGCATTTCTTACACGATTCGTGCAGCGTCTTGGAACGTATATAGCAGAGGCTCCTTGCTGGAGCCGAGAAAAGAACGCTTCCTTATGGGGTTCTCGCAGGACGATATGCGTTTCCTTTCGTTTTTGTATAACACAATTTGACTGTAGCAGGTCTCGTTTCGATCCCCTATGTTCTTTTTTTTTTTGCTTGTCCGATGCAGAAGGAATAAAGAGAGGAAAGAATAGCACGTCTTTGTCAAAAACGGGCAGCAAAAAGTACTTGTAGGTTGCATCACACTTTGAGAACACATAGCAGAGCTTAGCTGGGTTGAAAGTCGCCTACGGCTTCACATTGAAGCACACATGGGCCCGAGGTTAAGGTGTAAGGATTACGGAAGTTAGGATTTCTTTATAAAATTCTGCAATTGGAAGATTGGAGATGTACTCAAAACCTGAATAGGTAGACCAATTATATATTTAACTACACTTGAGTTTGGACCAAAACATTTTGATTCATTCCTTTTCAAAAATATGCAATGTTTCTAGCGTTTCCAAGGAAAGTTCTACATAGTAATGCGTGGTATTGATAGCGAGTGCTTTTGTAAACTCGCAGCCATTTTGAGACAGTGAACGCGGGTGCGCAAGAACATCTAGTATTTTCACGTAGCCGTTTCAAGAATTCCATTCGGTTACTATCTCTTCGAAAGCCAATCCAATGAAATTGTGATATCCGGATGCAGTGTAGTAGAATACTCAAGGAAAAAAAAACGGACATAGAACTAGCCGGTCAGGACGATTCTAATACAAACCTATTGAGCAAATTGCTAAACAGCGTGTGAAAGTACTTCTTCATAAATCGCCCCAGACGTTATGCGCCTATAGAACATAGCATTATGCCTGACGACTGATACTGGCATTGAGTGTTCGACATTGAAATGCTCACATCTGAACTGCCATCATTAACACTCGCTAAGCAAGTAGCTTTCGCCGGTTGAATATGACAGGATCAGATGGAAAGCTCTCGAAATCCTGTAAATATATTGGAAACTCTAATAAGGTGTCCGTATACTGCATAATGCTAAATAATATCAAAATACTTCCGCTTTTCTTTCTCTGTCACCGCCAAGCTTCATTGACTTCACCATAGATGTTTATTTACCACATAGGAATATAGTTCCAAATCTTACTACACGTAGCTGTTTTTTCATTAGGATATAAACAGAGCAGCATTGTCTCTTATGACATTACTTTATGAGTGCCTCTCAATCATAAGCAAGCAAGCAGCATGGCTGAAGGCTGTCTAATTTCAGATCTGAAATTTACGACTAAGTGAAGCACATTATTCGCACTTCCAATAAGATTTATTTTAGCCGTTCACGGTGCCCATTACCAATCCTTACTAAATCGCATAGAAAACTACAGACTACACATGTCAACTTATTATTGGCAGTCCGACACAAAACACAGTTGTGCACCTCAGTTTTGTGTTTTGTGTCCAAGCTTTTCAAAAGCGCAATGATTGATGTTTGATTACGTTGATCTACACGTAGCCCAATTGGAAACTCTTTTAAAATCGTGCTAAGCTTGTCATTCCCTCCCATGATTCATTTCTTATTGACAGAAACGTTCCCACTTTTATTCCGCTTGAAGAATTCTACGGGGTTGTGGAAGTTACGAGCTGGTTTGAGTTTCATAGAGGAGCTGAACAAGCTTCTTTCGATCTGCTTCTAATAGAAAATTTACCTACATTTGAGGACTTATAAACGTATCTAAAAGTACTTAAAACGGTACCACATTGCAAGCCGATAGACATCTTACGACGACTTGGCGACGGTTTCACCTGCTCTAGAAATTGTCTTGCTGTTGTTTGCTATCTGGAAACCTTCAAGCGATTCTGCAGCCATTTGTCTCCTCTTTCATTAAACGAGCAAATTTACCATTTTTTCGGGCATTGTTTATATTTTCATTTCTTATATATCCGTCGCCCACGTGAAATATAAAAGAGATAAGAGAATTACACATACGTTTGAGCAAAATTTGGCGTGAATGCTTCTTACGCTCCAGAAACATTTAGAGCAGGAGCTCAGTCATTATAAGATGGAACTGCCGACACTACTCGCTTTCACACTGAGCACCTCCATGTCTATTAATAGGTAAGTAGGACGTTTTTGTAAGCCGCTTCAATGCACATGGTAAACAGTGGTGGGTGTTCCCTGAACGTACTAGTTGAAATCAAACCAAGCAAAACCCGACCAGGTCCCTTATCATTTCAAACTACTCACTGTTTAAAACTACCGAAGCCCCTGCTGCATTGGTCTTGACATTTTCAATCTCGGTAATGTCCACGTGAGTGTGCGAATGATTACAAAGCTCGAATTTCTTCCATGATTTAGATGGTGATTTTAAGTTGCAAACCATACAAAAAAGCTTACGTTTTTCTTAATATAGTTAAAAGCCGCAGCATGAATACTGGAAAAACTGCGAAAGACTACACTTCATTCGTGCACTCAGTCTTCGTATACATAATGGAATCAAAAATTGTTTATTCTACAGTGTGGTAATCTTCATCGTTATAACCACTGGCATGCATCGCGTGGCGCACTCGAGAACGTGAAAGTTGGTCGTTGTCTTTGTGATTCGCTACGCCTGACGCTCCGCTGCGAGTTCATCCCGAGCAGCTGGATCCATCTGCGTGGACTGATTTGAACACACTCCTACAATTGGGGGAGGTGCGCGGTTCGTTCCCATCCACCCTGGAAATAAGAAGCCGCACATTGCCCTCTGCTTCCACCATGGCGGACGATACTACCTCGACATCGCCGCCCATCTCAACCACGATCCTGTGTTCTGCACCTCTATAACAGCGTGATCTATGGCTCTTCAGTAGCACGGCTGACCAAGACGTCGACGATTGGTTGTCGGCGTATTAGCGTGTCAGTAGTTACGACAGATGGGACGACACTATCAAGCTAAGTAACGTAATCTATTATCTGACTGACATGGCGAACCTCTGGTTTCGCAACCATGAGGCAGACCTGTCATCTTGGTCTGCCTTTAAAAAGATTTCTGTGGTAGTGTTAGGCCACCCTGCAGTACGCGAGCTCTGAGCAGAACAACGCTTGCGTGAGCGCACTCAGCATGCAGAAAAATCGATCATCAGTTATGTAGAAGACATCATTGACCTGTGCAAACGTGTCAACTCACAAGATCGAAAACACCCTGAAAGGCATCTCTGAGGACGCGTGTCAGACGCTCTAGGTAAATAATCGTGTCACATCAGTGACGTGAATAAACTGACAGACCTACGACGGGCGGTACGGTGCTAGAGACGACACCAACTCTACACTAGCGCTGGACGATTCTACTTCTTCAGAGAACAACCCTTTGTTCAACAAATATAAGCCTTCGTTAGAGAATGGTTAACCCGCCAGCTATCACTGGTCCTTCAGTTACAAGATACTGGCTGCCTTGATGCTGACATAGCTCCATGTTTGGCCCCTACCATACGGCGTGCCGAGCAAGATTACATCGCTGATGTCCTTCGGCCCAGCTCCGTGTTCCCGCCCAGCCTAGCTTTCCGTTTCGCACCGCCTCATCACAGCGCATTCATCCCTCAGCGGCGTGCACGGCCGGTGTTCTCATCGAAGACGTCTTATACACCATCGAGTTTATTGTACTGTCTCACTGCTCACACGACATCATCCTGGGCTACGATATTACCTTTCAACTCATTGTGCCGCTATTGACTGCGCCCACGTGAAAGTGGCATTTTTTTTCCCTTTCTGATACCGTCTTGTGTGACATCCATACCCTGTCTGCCAAACTCCTTGACGCCAATGACACATACAATCCTCCATTTTCTGCTGCCCTCGTTCTCTCTCCTAGGAAAGCGTTACTACTTCGACGGTCTTCTTCACACCTTCCGACGCCGCTTCACGCCATGCCTGCCTCCTTATTCCATTTGCTGTTCTCATGTTCGAAGATGGCCTTAGTGAAATTTACGTCTCGAATCCATTTTCTTGCTCGTCCGTCCTGCTACGCGGTGAGTGTCTTGGCCGTATTGAAGAACTTGACACCAAAATAATTGTAGTGTTGCCAATTCAGCCGGGAATTCTGAATTTGTGCGCGCCGACCTGAAGATGTCGCCCACTGAACATCAGAAATTAGGCCTCTTGAACATCTAAGAATTCACCTCAGCAGAATTTGCATAACATTAGTTAGCTACCCAATTCAAGTATGGATTTCAATGGTAAGCTCAATTATCCATAATGCATAGAGAAATTCAATGCGAAGCCTGGCATTCTGGGCCTCAAGCCCATGTTTCGATTGTACATCTGTACTTCAAAAACTATCGCCTCCAGGAGCAAAGCGCGCGTGCTACGAAAAGTTTAAAAAAAAAACACCCTTCAAAGAATGTTATTAGGGGGAAGTTGCCACTGATTACAATTTCTTGTCTTACGACTCCTGTCTTGGCAGCTGAACAATACTGCAGAGATAAACCGCCAAGACATGAAAACAGTGCATTGTTAACCATTCTAATTTGTTTTCCTTATTTCCTTCTGTACGTATATATTGATACACTAGATATAGCGGTTTTGTGTGGTGGGCTCAAGATGCGGTCACTTATATTGAGCGTTATTTTTTGCATATTTTTTGTTATTCGCTAACGTTTCTGACAGAATGCCTTGAATGCTTCTTTTTAATCTTGTCCCGATACATATTTTTGAAGCGATAATTATATCCTAGAGAAACTCTCTAAAAGATATCAAGCACTAAGAAAGGATAAACCTAGGTGCTTGCAATTGATTTCGTAAGCACCTTGTGTCCATTCTGCTTTCTGCCCGTGCAGTGGGGTGCACGATCGATAATGTTCTATCGTTTCTGTCTCGCTACAGTGGACGTTGCCGGAAGAGAATCTTAACTCTCCAGTATCTGCGCGTAACGTTCTCTGGCCCTCCAATAATGAGAAAAAGATACTTTAGAACAATAAAAGAGAGATCACAATGTATCGCTCATGAGCGCACTGTAATATGAAAGAGCGAGAATCTCTCGGGGCAGCGCCGATCCATAACAGAGTTTCGGAATGCAGGTCGCACGGCTGGAACTCGATTATTATGTTTGGTTGTGCTGTCCAAGAGCACGATTACCTTGTAATTTAATCTGGCAGCAAAACCTCTTGAGAAAGCAGCAGCGAACCTCTTCAACGTCTTCCTGGTTTATGAAATTTTTTGTTGCGCATGAATGGGCACTGGCCTGCGTGTAGTCTGCAGACTGGAGTTCGGCTTAATTAGGTGCATTCATTTATTTCTGGTGCGCATTGTGGGCGGTACTATATAACCGGCTTTGCAACAAAGCACATACATCTCTTAGAACACGATTAACTCAGATGCCAGCCGTCCGCTAGAACAGCGCTGTAGCAGTTATTTCAAAATGAGCCGGGCGTTATTGTGGAAGCTGAACAGTTTCTTGTTATAAATTCTGAATCTACAATCTTTTGCCATGTTTGATGTATGGCCGTTAAATGGTATAGTTCAATCACCAATGTATTAGTATCATTCATTTATTATTCTCATATCACCATTATCATAGAATGAAACGGCTGAAGAAATGCCGTGTTCTGCGAACCGGAAACGTCCAAGAAGGCATATTCATAATGAAGCACTCTATGACCTGTCATGATCAGCCGTCATCACAATGACAACCGCCTGGTCATGGCTAATTCGCTTGTGCGTACGCGCCATTTTTACGAGGGAATCAACAACACTCCATGGCAGCGTTTTTATTTTTATATTGGATTGAATCAGAAGTACGTGAAGACAGCAGAGGCTGGGCATCTAACATACTCTCGTAATTTTATGAAAATGAAATTAAAACATGTTTTTTTTTCCTTCAGCTGGGAGAGAGATCATTTATAAAGTTAAACAAAAGTGAATTTTGAGCGTGGATACGTGTGCGTTCTTTTCTCGACGTCCAAAAAGCACCTTGCATGGTCGGCCGTAAGAAACATAGCTGTTTTCGGGGTTTGTGTCGTTATGTGCAGAAGTCCGCTCGCTCGCAGAGCAGCGCCAGCGTGCGAAAAAACACAGGAAAAAGTTTAAAAATAATAATGTACAGTTTCCTCCCATTCGTCATTTTCTTCTGTTCGGTGCTCCGGAGAGGCTTCGCAACCATGTTTCATCGGCATTTAATCATTCGCTCTCTTTGGCTTTGCTTGCCACTTTTATTGCACGTTGCTTCTTCATGTGCTTCCTTTTCGATTCCCACGTGTCCTCTGTCAGCTCAATGTGCGCGCTGACGCGCTTCCTAATGTTTGCTGGGCCAAAAACAGCGACACTTAGATACAATGTAGCAAGAAAAGAATCATCTTTCTTCTCCACAGTTTCTTTTCTTTCAAGCGTCTCTTCTTTATTGCTGCTGTTCAGTGTATGTTTCTTTACAAGTCACAATAAAAAAATCCAGGAACATGTGATCAGTTCCTGTCTTGTCGTGTAGGCGTTTCTTCCTGCGTTATTTTTCTTGCGGCATGACAAACCTTGGGCTTCGCTTGTTTCGTATTTTTTTTGTCAATGCCTGAGTACCCAAACACTGCACTTTCGAATAATATCCCCTTGAAAAGTTTTCCGAAGTCACATCTCCGCGCAAATTTTACAGCCCCTAAAAGCGGGTAGCGCAAATGAAGTTAGCTGCAAGAGAGAATAGAAGAGGAAAGTAAAGCTTATCATGAATCAGCACGCCAACATAAAGCCGTCTACAGGAGCACCTTGCTGTTTCTTGACTTCTGTTCTAATTGAAACAAAAACAGAGAATAATGAAGTGATCCAGTGAAAAACCAAGCGTTATAAGAAGACGCAGAGACACTTCGAGTGAACCTGTTTGTTATATCTTAAAGCAGAAGAAAAACGGTAACTTTAGATTTCCCTTTCTAGCACAGAAAGTTAGGAAGTAACGGTAGTCGGGAGGAGAAGGGTCACGATGTCCGCTCTTGTATTTCAGTGTGGCCTGATTCGCGCCTCAAAGCCGTATGTGAATCAGGCCACTCTAGTGAACAGCTTCACGGACCAATTGGTGCCGCTCCATGCCTAAGATTACGTACTATACTAGTTGACTGTGCCTGCATGCGATGAATACGTAGATTATATGCTGAGCAACGTGCCTGAGGAATTGAAGAAATGCGCATTATCGCAACAATTTTTCCTGTTTTCTATATAGGGCTTACTGGCAGTTATTTTTTCATTGAAATCTTATTAACCCTTTGAAGGCTGAAAGAATTGCGTTGTTCATACGATCCAGTTTGCATGGGGCGCTGAACAAAACATGTACGCCTCCCCTGCGCGCAAGATGTATGTGCAAGATGGTTAACTTTTCAGGTCCTAGAATGGTTGCATGCGACAAAAAGCATAATAAGCGTTTTGTTGCCTGCCGCACCCACGTTGTTTCCGAGGTGCCTTTTTCTTGCGGGGCCTCGTATGTATAGGTCAGACGGGGTGATGCATCAATGATCACCTCATAGATCATGTATCGTTCTTTACTGACAATGTGCCCAAACGCAACTTGGCGCTGCATTGTAAATCTTGTCTGAATTGTGTTCCGCTCTTTGAACAATGCGTCATTCTGAAATGTTACTCTGACAAACATACTAGAGAAATCTTTGAAGCCCTTATCATCGCCCGCAAAGGGGCTTAATGCATAAGCATATACCTTATGTTTCGTTGTCGCGCCACGAGCTGGCATATCTTAACTCTTAATGATGAGCATGACATTTATCGTGTTGACATTGTGGCCCTTTCTCTTCCTTCCTGCGCATCTGTCGCTCAGTGTATTCATACGCTTACGCTCTGAATAGATTCAGTTGCTAGTCCTATGCTATTTTCTTCTACCATGATCAGTCACCAACTCACCCAGCAACACATGTTTATGTGATATACCGTATGCTCATGTTTGTGGTAACAGAAAAAATCCGTATCCCTGGTAAAAGACAACTTTCCAGTTGTTTCCTGCCCTCGCGGTATATAAATTTGCCACTGAAAAAAAAAAAAAAAGGTTCCCGTTTTCTAAAATTTATTTCAGGCAACTGTGGCACAGTTCAGAACACCTTTAGGATACAAAATGATAGAAATGGCCACAGCGTTTGATGCGTAGACCGTTTTTTTCTCTGAAGTTTGTCCTTCTGTCGGAATCAGTAACAAAGTTCACCATGAACATCAATGTGATGTGGTTTTAAGCATAAATAAAGGACACCACATGCCTGGTGGGAGAGAATCTGCTGATATATTGATCGTTGTGTTGCTGTGCTACATTACGTAAAACATTATGTCCATTAAATCTTACGCGTACATTTGTACACAAATTCTTACTTTTACGCACATGACCGCAAACTAATAGATGAAAAAAATTCAATTCATAGATGCGTCGGCACTGAGTTCAGTTATTCTTACATTACGCCATGCCATGCATCAAAGTTTAAAAACAAGCTTTGAAATGCAAGCGTAGATTCTGAAGGGACTACCTAGCCGAAAAACTACCACATAACTTTAGTTTATTTCACTCTGGTCGTTGTTGTCGCCGCTCCTCTCATCTTCAGTTCTCTGTCTTTTGCTTCACGCCTTTCCTTGTTTGCCATATTTTATAATGTCTCAGTAATGTGTCAACGTCCAGATTGCTAACTTTGGTATGAGCTCTCCAACAGCAGTCATATTCTTGAAGTGCTGGAGAATATTATATATTTACAAGAACGTTTCCCATTATCTTTGAAAGGATGCGTAACAACTTGAGAAGAGCTCAGTTACGTCAACCAGAATAATTTATTGCTTCACAGCGCTAATCATAATGAAATGAAAATGTTTCAAGAGACGTTCTGTTCACTTATTGGCATAACACTATATATATATAACGCCATGTATAACGCCTAGCATAAATATTTATATTAAACCCCGATTTGATCCCATTAGCACAATCTCGTTGGCATAGGCAAATCATTTTTCCGTAAAAATTCTATTTCTTAAGCAGATTTTCTGCGTAAAAAAACTGCCCAGAAGGTATTTCAAGTCGGGGTCAATCAGAGAGAACCGTGCACGCCGCCCGAACTTTGGCAGCCGGTAATAGGATAACATTAATTATTCTTCGTTAACGAAGTTCACTGATGGAAAGTGTGCATGAGTTTATGATCTCTTGTCTTCCCGTTAGGCTCAATAAATTAAAAAGCATGGTGGGCCAAAAAAGCGGCCCATAGTTCCTTTTCCAGCCCACATGGTGCGCTCGCCCATCGATAATGAAGCTTAACGCGCTTTCAAATTTTTTGCCTGAAGCAGAAATTTTATTCAGATTTTTTCCAAGTCTCCATCGTTTTGCCTTAACCTCGGTCTTAATGCATTTTCGTTGTGTCATGCTAGAGTGATGTGAGAACCTTGGCATATTCGAAAGATATATTTCCGGTGCACCTAAAGGCACTCTTGAGTTGGTATTAACCAGCGGACGGGGGCTGGGGGGGGGAGGAGAGGGGGGCGCACAGGAACACATACATTAGCTATACAGCAATAACATTTCAAGACCTACAACATACCCAACGCACTAGATGACCAAAGTATGGCACAAAAAAAGCAGAAAACATTACAATAGGTAATAATAAATAAACTAATACACAGAGCTTTGTTGCAAACGGTATTTTCAGTCTAGTGATGTATGGTGTCAAGTTAGTTCTGTTTATTACTCGGCGCGGAGTGAGTGGCCTTGCGTAAAGTTATGACCGGAAAGCTATGCATTTTACGTTGTTATTGTGATCACAGCGCGGGAAAGGGTCAGGGAGCCACAAAAAGAAGTGATCATGGAGGGTGGATTGATGATAGAGTTTATAACCTAAGCTTAGGAAAAAAAGTGACGTCTATATGATAGTGGTAACTCGGCACGTTGTATTAATGCAGCCAACGTTCTGAAGCATGAGTCATCGGAATGATCATGTGAACAGCAAGTCTTTGCAGGGATTCAATTAGTTTAGGTGGTGTGCTTGTACAGGATCCGAATAGGACGAAAGCGTATTCAGTTTTGTGGCGCATAAAGGTAACATAAGCAAGCTTATTTAAGAGTGAGTGTGCATGTTCGAGGTCACATCTAAAAAGACGAAGAGAACGGCTTACTGATGGTAATATGGCGGTTATAGGGTAATAACAATCAAGTAAGATTCAAAATTTACTACGCCAGCGTTTAAAGGAAGTAGGCCGTGGGATTTCACGCGGAACTGTTGGTAAACGACATATTGTTTTAGATGCGTTTAGACATTAGCCAAGAGGAACACTAAGCAATGACAGCATTGATGAATCGGAAAATATGGTTTCCGATGGTTTCATTTATATCACTTACATTTGTAACCTGGTGCTATCCACAGGTTCACTTCTTAGAGAATTCCAGGTCGCTCGTGTAATACCTGTTTTTAAACATGGAGATAGAAGCGCACTTAGTAATTATCGCCCAATTTCCATACTGCCAATTTCGTCCAAAGGAATCGAAAATAATACACAATCGAATTTCAACATTCTTCAGGGAACGCAATTTACTTTCTTGTTTTCAGCATGGCTTCAGGCGATACCTGTCAACAGAGACCGCTCTTGTCACAAAAAAAAAAAAAAAAAAAAAAGAATCATACTAGAACTTTCAACATGAAGGAAGCTACTGAAGGGATTTACATTGATTTTTCTAAAGCATTTAATCTTGTAAGTCATCCAATTACGTTTTTAAAGTTACGTGCATTAGGAGTACGCGGCATCGCTCATACACTTCCTAAATCACATCTCGGAAATAAGACAGTACGTTGAAATAAGTGGAAGTAAATCATCTTTAAAGACGATATCTACTGACGTTCCGCAACGCAGCATTCTGAGACCACTGATATTCGAAATGTACATCAAAGACGCTATTGACTGCATTGACAGCGCAAAATGTATCTCATACGCAGATTATACGACTCTTTTTGTACCGGGAAAGATAGAGATAGAACGGCGATGAAATAAAGCGCTTACTGCTTTGCACCAATGGGAGACACAAATTGTTTAAAGATAAACCCCAATAAACCACGAGCGGTTTTGTACTTAACCAAAGGAAAACGTCCGCTAACAGCATTTAATGTGTGGTTAGGGGCACATCCCATAGATATTCGATACAGCGAAAATACTTCGTGTATATTATTCTGAATACTTAGCATGGAGCAAACATGTAGAGTATCTACAGTGGAAGGTATCTTGAGCGACTGACGTTATTGAGAGACTGGGAGAAATTTTGCCGACCAAAGTTAAAATGATTCTTTATAATTTTCTAGTGCTATCTCTTCTTCAGTATTGTAATACACTCTTGAGCATGACAGGTATAACGGACTTAACAAAACGGCACCTAATTCAGCCAAAAGCTACCCGATATAATGAAAATGTGCCCTTTCGACATCCTCGGTCGCTGTTTTCTAGAAATATAATATCATCACGGTGGTCTGCCTATGTACTTATAAGATGTTACTTTGATATAAATATTGTGTGCAAAAAAAACATAAGTTTATAGTTTCTTTAACTCTGCTCCAAGAACACATGCAACCCCCCCTTCCGCGTCACAAGGAAAAATGGCTTTTTCTTACACCTCGTACATCTTATACAAACGGTCATTAAGGTATACTTACCCCACAGTGCTAAATACAATAAATTCATTACATTTAGACTCAGCATAATAATAAAAAAGTCTCGTAGCTTGTTCGGCCGAGTGAAAGTGACAAAAAAGTCTGTAGAGTATTGCGAATATATTGCAATGAAAAAAACGTTCTGATACCTTATATACACACTGTGTTTACTATTGTGTAATTGCCTTTTGTGTGTTTATCTGTTATTTTTTGTTCGTTTGCAGAATTGTACTTGCTGAAAATCTTTCCTCACACCACACCTATTGTACGTGCATTGAATGTGTGTGATGCACTGTGGCCTGTATATGTGTTTTTAACCACTTAAATGTTTTATGTCCAAGCAAAGTCGTCCTCAAAGTATTTTAAACGAGCCCAGCTCGTCCTCCCTGAGCAGTTTCTCCGCTTGAATGTCTAGGGCGAGAAGCACCCGTCCGCAGCCTCTTTTTGGTTTCTACCACCCGATGAAAGTACCTGCTTGATAATTTTTTTTCTACGTCAGATGGAAGCACTTGCTTGATGATTTTGTTTTCTTCGCAAGGAGCGCGGTTGCTGAGTGAAAATATGTCATACGGTGGCGGCGACGCATGATCAAATGGTCCGTCAATCCGAAAACGAAATTTTTTTGTCACCATCTTCTTCTAGATACTGATGTTTATTATACATTTATTAAGGGTTCTTTTTTTTTGTGGATTACCGGCAAGCAGCTGGCTTTGTATGCAGCACTGTCAAATAAACTTTATTGTGCTAATCTGATTTATTAGTTGTTATGGCGACATCGAGTAGTTGAGTTTTACTAGAACTTCATTCGAAATCAGTAATAAAAAAATAGCCCCTTTTGGTCTGAAAAATAAAAAAAAAAGAATGAAACACTTAAGGGGGTTAACAATGCCATTTAGTTTTAAACCTGATTATACCGCATCTCTTTTATAGTTCACGATGGCATCCTCAACACCGTACTGCTATTTTGTAAGGGACAGAAGCACCTGTCAAGCTGTTGGTATACAGCTTTTATCCCCTGCTCCTCCCTTTTGAGTGGAAAGGAAATAAACAATAAATTAATGAGTGAATGAATGAAATGAATGAATGAATGAATGAATGAATGAATGATTGAATGAATTAATGAATGAATATTTAGCTTGTAAATTTGTGCACGTTCGCCTGAATTTTATTTTTTCCACAATAAAAGCGTTCAACATTGAGCGTGAATTGCGACAAATAACTTCAATGCATGCACGCGACGAAGGGCAAGAGGGTCTTCAATAGTTTTCATCTCCTGGAATATGTAGCATGCGCTGACGTTCAAAAACCAGGTCGACTTGTGGTTCACGTCTCAGAATATACAGCCACCGAGACGTGGATAAAAAGGCCGATACTGGAATTAGGTGTCAAACGACCAAACCTTCACGGTAGGTAACATGCCATTATAGCCTAAGCAATGTTCTGAACTGCATATTACCTGCATTGGTTAATATCCGAAAATGTCAGGTGTGTTGTTAGAATTTGCACAGAAGATATAGTGATAGCGAATCTAGATTTTAGGTAACTGATATTGGCTGGTTAGTCCTCATGCCGCCAGGTCTTCTCGGTGTACCATAACTGGGATTTGAATGGTTTTCGCCACTCGAGATCGTTCATCTCTTTTCAAACTTCCTTTAATATACCAAGAATGCTTGAGACTGCGGGTCCACATTCTACGACTTCGAGAAATTATTGAGAGATTCAAAAAGAGCATTTGAGAATGAGCGCCTTGAAATCAAGGTCCTTCAGTTTGTAACTTTCACTTTATGAGTAACCTTCAGAGCGAATATTAAGCAGATTATGTACAAATCAAATTTGTGAACTTGAAATCAGTGCTAAAGAAAACACGCATCTTTCACAGCCCATTTTATGAGCTGAAAGGGAGATCGCCTCCCCTGCAGGTTCTGACAAACGTCTCGTGGAGCTTAGTGCCCTATATATACTGGCCAGTTCATAGTTAACAGCCCACCACACTAATGAGAGGGCTCGCTTAAAGGAGGTTTCAAGGCAGAAAAGAGACCTCCCTCCAAAGGTGCACCAGGAAAGGCACAATAGTTAACAGTTGCTCTGAAAGACTTCCATTGACCAGACTTCTCCATCTTGACCCAACTACGGTGGCCCGGTGAAACATCGCCGTGGTCACTCTAATCCGTACGGCGTCCATACAAACGAGCTCATTAGCCGGCCACGAAACGCACAGGGCATCTAGACAGCAAGTCTAGCCATTCTTAACCGCGAAAGCCGCCTTAGCATTGTGGGAAGGCTGTAAGGAGTGCAAGTTGCACCTTCACGCGGTCACTGCAGAACTTTTCAAGTAAACTAGAAGCAAAAAGAAAAAAAAATCTCAACTAAGGAATCTCGTAGACCGAAGAATGCAGCACCGACTGTTACCGTCGAACCACATTTTTAACGTGCATGCACAAATCCGGGTGCTGAGATCCTTGCAAGATCGTCTAACGTGTGCGTGTTCGAAATGCATAACATAAATAGAAATAAACCAAAGAAACAATACTTATGAACAAGTAAAAAGATAAACAAAGAAACATGCATGGCGGCGTGATGACTAATTTATGGTACAAGTTTCATATGATAATGTAGGACTTTCATAGTGGCGTAATATGTACTCTAATCCACTACCGGTTTCATCTGGTGTCCCATAAGGATCTGTTCTAGGACCTATTCTATTTCTTGTCTATGTAAACGACTTAACGAATATAGTTGATCCAGAAGTTATAGTTGAACTATTTGCTGATGACTCGTTCTATACTCTACAATTAACTCCACAGTGGACCAGATCTAGTTTAATAGTAATCTGCAGATCTCCAATTGGTGAACCCAATGGGACATATTTCTTCACATTAATAAATGTTTGGTTCTCAGAGTTTGTAAAAAGAAAACTGTACTAACACATCTATATGGTATTGCACTGAAGCAAGGTTGAACGTTTTGTACCTAATATACAACAATCCGATTAAAAGTAGCTCTCATGATTATATTATTTCTGTTTCGTGCGCAAGAATGCGTTTTAATCCTTGAAAAATGCTAGAAGAATTGCGAGCATACTTCAATACAGTTAAACATCTTTTGTTGTCAAAACGATTACGGAGTGGAATGAACTGCCGATGTCTGTAGTGAACAGCCCGAACGTAGAAATATTTATTGATAAGTTGAAAACCTCTCGACTGTGAAACCTTTGTTCCTTTTATGCATCATCTGTCTCTCCTTACATGAATCTCGTGTATACTTTGTTGTACTTTTTTATTTGCATCTTTGCTCACCCCTGCTTGGAGTCAAGAGACTCCGCAGTATCAATAAATAAATAAATATGTAAGTAGGAATGAATGCCGCCTTTAAGTTATATAACGATGTATACATCAAAAAGCGGTGCCGCATTTTGTACCTAGAATTTGATGACATCATTTGTGATATGACCTGCAAAGTGATGCAGTATGTGGCAATCAGAAATCGATGGCGACGTCAGGTCACGTGACCAGGTGACTTGCAAAGCAGCATATTATGCTGTAACTAGAGATAGGTGAAGTCTTTAAGGCAATATGATCATAGTGGCTTGAACATGCGGCATAATATGCCGTAACAAGAAAAGGTGGTTATAAACGATGGATAAAATTATCAGATTCCAACGCAAAGCAGAGTACACTAGCGAAATGCACAGGAAAGAATAAAATCTAAGTAAATTTGTCTCCAACTCAGAGCTTTCGCACCCTAATGCGGCGTCACAAGTATTTTGCTTTTTTTTATAACGTTGTTAATCGACTCAGGGATTAAAGTAATATGTAAAAATAAAATAAAAAGGAGCATTGCATGAAAGAAAAAGGCTGACCGTTTAATAAAGTCCAATAGGAAACGATGATGAGGACCCCCGCGTCCAAGCAATGTAAGCTGACGTTGTATTAAGAAAGACCCACTGCTCTCAGGTGCCGAATTCTCGTCGGCTGCTGTGCTGAGCAAACCCACAAGTGGTTAATATGTGACTCACTATTCTCGTAGTTACAAACAGGACACACTGGACGGGGATACAAATATCAATTTTTTTTTATTCACCGCCTGTATCTTTATAGACGAGCGTCAACCTATGACGACCGTAGGTAGATATCTGGTGGCGCTGGCAACAG
Source organism: Amblyomma maculatum (assembly GCF_055883805.1). Lineage (NCBI taxonomy): Eukaryota > Metazoa > Arthropoda > Arachnida > Ixodida > Ixodidae > Amblyomma > Amblyomma maculatum. The sequence goes on along the minus strand of NC_139344.1, from coordinate 359,336,605 downwards.
CAGTGACTTTAGTGGTGTAGGTAAAAGCTCGAGCTTTCTGCATTGTTACGCAGCGCTTGCTGTGTTTTCGAGAATAGTTCGCAATATTCCGGCTAGCTGCTGGGCGATTGGCTGCAACGCGAGTCAAAAGAAAGAAAAACGGCACTTGTTTTCAGAAAGTTGTTGCGGTCGGATATAGATATGAAAGCCAGCACAGAGGCGTGGTGCGCGACAAGTAGGCCAAACCTTCGGCGATGAATCGCTTTCTCGTGGTTAACGTGCGAAGCACTTCAACGTTAAAATTTCATCACCCCGTTTGCCGCTCTTTATTGTCGTGCTTTCTAGTCGGTCTTGTCACGAATAGCGCAAGAATAAGCGCTTAGAACCCGTGTACGTTTCGTTGTAAACGTAAGTTTAGACGCGATATTCCGTCAAATGCAGGGAAGCCCTGAGGTCACATCCCATTCACCTGCATTTTTGCCCGAGCATCTGTTCGTACAGAAAAGGACATAAAGGCTGCTGCCAGTTTCCTTTAGCAGTCTCTCCGAGCAGTTATGAGCGCGATGTTCCCGAAACAGCCCCGTTTCCTTTAGCAGTCTCTCCGAGCAGTTATGAGCGCGATGTTCCCGAAACAGCCCCATGCTTGTGAAGCAGCATGCTTTTCTGTATTTACTTTCGCGCGTTTCAACAAACGACTCATCATCGGTTCTAGAAAGCGAGTAAACGTCGCTACGATTTGAACAAAGTCACGCAGCGTTATTTAACAGTTTATCTTAATGTTATTTCAATGGTCATGACATAACCCGACGAACACACAAAATATCAACGTATCTTACATACTGATTAATAAGGCTAATTATGGTATGCGTGATTTATCGGGTTTAAATTCACAAAGTGAAAACAACTAAGAGGGATGAAAAATAAGAAGGAAAAGCGACGCGTATTTGAGTAAAACATTTCCTAGTGTATTAAAATGGCTTAGCAGATTGAGCGTAAGCTTCGCTTCAAGCTCGTGGAAACCGTGTACATTTGCGCTCATAAAACCTATAAAACCAAGAGAGCAAGATGAGAGCATTCTGTCGGACCACCATGTATACATTAACTTATCAATGGCCCTGACCAGTTCCTCAAATGTTTGTTTCAACGAACAGAAAAAAAAGAGCAGGTCACGCAATAGGTGAAGCAACAAAAAACGAAGATATCGAGTTCTAACAAAGAAAGCGTATGACTTAGCTTGCCGGTAATATTGTACGTTCTGTAGAGGGAAGGTGCTTGCTAAAGCAGAAGACTTATCGAGAGGTTCATCATGTCAAGCATGCTTCCAACCGATCATGACGTCATCCTCCTCCTTGCATGCGCTAGGAATAGGCCCGGGAATTGACGTGTGTAGACGACTAGTGTTTCTTATACCTAGCGCCTTCTCGTCTAAATTTGATTTAACTAGCAAATTTTACAGCCGTCCACTGGAGCCGCGCAAGCTGCTATTGCCACGGAGAATAAAACTGATACAGCACTCTGCGTAGTAATAACATCTGGCGATTGGGCTGAGAACTTGCAGAAATACTCTCGACAGATAAACAGAAACCTTTATTAACACACAAAAAAAAAAAAACACGCACACTTCGAAATATTCGTACGCGCGAGTTTCTTTCGAGGACAGTGTCACTTGGCGCAGTGTAGGCGCGCCGCGTTTTTGCCACACCATAGTCGTTGCCTATCGCTGGGCCACCTTCGTTCACCAACATGACGTATGTCTATAAAAGCTTATGTCTAAAAGGCTCTATAAAAGCGGTAGCGTTTCTCTGTATATTGACTTTTAAAGCATTCGTTCAGATTTATAACAGGCCGTGTTACACAGGATTTTGCAGCTCGCTCACGCTCACTAAATCGCAGCAGGCTCGTCTTTTTTTCTCCATCTTCTTCTTTTCTTTTCTTTTCTATATTCTTCTCTGTCCGCACAAGGCAGCGGAGGTGGTTCAGCTACAGAGCCACTAGCAGAGTCGTGCATTTTCTTTTCCTTCTTCCTACAGTCGCAGCAGCCGTAGCAGCAGCAACAACAACAAGGGCAACACTTGCCTTTTATTGTCGGCATCGAGGTCTGTGTCTTTAGCTTGAAAATTGTAGCGTTCCAGAAAAAAAGCTGTCAGATAATAATTCCTTCTTATATGCAAAAAGTTATACATATAATCGTAAGCAATTTTTGTTTACAGGAAAATAATGCTGTTTTCGAGTTTTACGTCCGAGCAAGGATATTAGGCTTTCAAACACTTTCCCACAATTACTAAGTTTTCACTATTCTCTCGCAAAATGTATTTTCTGGGTACAGTGCCAAATTTCTAAGTTATCCATCGGTGCACCGACTCGGAAGGCATCAAAATAGCCAGCTCGTGATACACGGTTAGAGTAGACTTTCACGCTCATAAGTATTCGCAAGGCTATTGTTGCTGACTATCCGCCGAACCTCGCAAGCCCAGCGGCTGGACGTCTATACAATGGGTCTCCATCAGCTTGTGAAGAAAAAAAAAACACCCCCTCGCAGACAGGACCTCGGCTCCATCAATCGTGCTGAGGAAAGAGTTGCGGAAGAAAAGTTGCAAGGCTTAAGTTTCAGCTCCAAAGTTCTGTGCGATGATTAACGATCCCGGAAAACAATGCGAAAACAATAAACACAAAACTGACAGGCGCTCAGTGCAACGAACCTCAGGTCAATGGCCTGCGGTGCTCCTCAGCCATTTTCGGTACAATTTTAATCTGAAAATCTGATCCTCTCGCAATGGTTTTATCTCTTCTACAATGTCTTCCAATGTACAGGGGACGACGTGATGACACCAATAGCAGGGCTACTTTGTCCTAAGTGCGATACCTTGTTTCCTTAGCTAAATAGCTAAACAACGTTAGACCAGTAACGTCTCCCGAAGCGATTCCTGCTAGCGTGCACATATCCTCCGCATATACACCTAGTTCCGGTTTTAAACAAGTAACGCGTTTCTCAAGGCAGTGACTTGCTCCAGTTAATTTGGCACTCGTCTGTTGATAAGAAGCGCGGTATAATGCTTTTATAATCTCTATTGTGCACCTATAGCATAAAGACTTAGTTATAAGTGGTTTTCGTTGTACATTTCAGGCATAGGCTCTCTCAGCCCTGAAATTTACAAACAATTATTTCGCCACACATCTTAATGACACTTTAAAAATTTAGCAAAATATAGAATTACACTCAAGCTTTCACTTCAGACTAGATGCGACAGCGCCTTTACGACCCTATTTTCACCTATGTATTCTTTACCGGATTGTTATGCAGACGGGCCTGGGATCAACCGCAATAGCGATGAATCGATTCAATTCCAGAATTTCTTCCGACCCGTTCGATCTCTCCTCAGCTATCTTCTGTTCGTAGGATAAAGTTTCCAGTTGTTATTCGTCTGGCTGCAATGTCGTATATTTTTGTCACTGTTCAACATCTGCTTTTGTAAAAAAATACAGTTGACAACTTTATCGTTTATTTAAAGTCTGGACATCCCAACGGCACACTTACATTGCAGTACAGGACTAGAAGAATAAGAAAAAAGCAAAGCCTCAATTTAAAAGAGAATGCCCTTAAAGGCCACTGCTAAAAAGCTGTGGTAAACCTCAAGCACTAGCTTGGGAAGTGGAGAGGAAGATACAGAGCCAAAACATGGCTTTTTTTTTTTCAACGCAGCACAATATAGGCCCCGCGTATATTTTAACCAAGATTAACGAAGATTTAACGAAGGAAGGTTATACTATGGTCACACTCAAGTTAAAGGGACACCAGAACGATAATGACACCCCGAGTGACACCTGGACGAGAATATAAATATTTTCTACAATATATGAACTGATGCTGTAGTGAAATGTTCACTTTTAAGCGACACTAATAACTCATCCAAAATATTCATACTTTGATTAGTCTTGGCCAATCAAACTGAACATAAGCTATCCATCGATATATGACTTACAGCAGTAACATAGTTTTCAAATTGAAAGCAAACTACCTAATTAACGATGAATAAATAAAACTTTCAATAAGTCTAGGACAGCCATACTGAACATACGCTCAACATAAGTATACATGATGCTGCAGTGAAGTTAAATTTTAGTCATATATAACCAATTAGGGATAAATAAATATGGCTCTGAAGAAGTAAAATATAATTTCCTCTGCATAATGTCCCCAACTATGTATGACTAGAAACATTATTGTAAGTTCAATTTTGCAGTACATTACAATAATAACTCAGTCGATATTGTCGACCATAAACCCTGACTGCTCATTGCAGGGTCAAATTCTAAAGTTAAAGCTCGGCTACTTTGGTCATCTGATGAGAAGAGAGGAGTCGCTGGAGAAAGATTTGATGTTGGGAAAGGTTGAGGGTCGCCGGAGAAGGGGTAGGCAGCGAACGCGATGATTAGATGGCATCCTCGAGACACTGCAGATGAAGTTATGTGATGTTAAGAAGATAGTGAGAGACCGGAAAGCGTGGCGTGACATGGTCCATAGGATCACGAAGAGTCGGACACGACTGAACGACTGAACTGAACTGAACAATATTTACGGCAATTGAAAAAGAACCAAATATTCTAGCGCAGTGATATTCTACATAATGTATCCTATGATATACCACTTGCGTTGTTATTACATACTAAGGGAGAATGGTCACCGCACAGACAGTACCACTTTGACCTTGTCGATGCATGAAGCTCATCCCGAGGCAGTGAGGCATCTCTTAAGTTTGTAGATGCTGTTTTTTTGCTGACAACTACTGCGCAAGTCACATTAGGTAAAATGAGCTTCAACTGACAGCGTTAGCTTTTCATGCAACCGACTGAATCTAGCGCTACGCCCGGAGGGCACGAAGTCATTCCCGCCGAGCCATTTACCAGAATAAGACCGTTACGAATTTTCTTTCTCTGCAGTGGCGCTCAAGAGACAAGCGCTGTTACTGGAAAAGGTTTCGTTATAATAAGCACAGCACGTAATGCAGAAAGATCCGGCTATCCCCATTGTCGGAAGCACTAAACCCGATAGGCTTAATCTGCGGCAAAAAATAAAATAAAAAATCTGCCACAAGCACAAAGGTGACCAAAAATAAAATATCAAGTGGAAGGGAAAGGGTGCGGGTCCATTGTCAATTTGCGAATATTTTTCTCTCAGAATATATGGTAGCAATAGACGACTAACACGATGGAGTTACACTTGAGAGGTGCTCGACGCAATAACAGCTTCAGGTCGCAAATCCTCGATGTGAAAATGGTACAAATTTAAAATACGGAATGAAACAGGAGAAGGCCAATGCTAAAAATACAATTTGTGATAAGAATGGCTCGAAAAGTTGTCGAAATTGTATAAAGAAATAAAGCGAATCTTCTAAAATTTCAATTTCTTCCCTAGTAATAAACTTTATGCCATGCAACCGCCCATGGCAGTAGCATTATAATGCAAGTTTTGATAATAACCCTGTTCCAATCCAATCGTGCTACCTTCAACGGTTCTTGATTGCTTTAGTATTTTTTCGCGAATCCCTTTTTTTTTTTTTTTACTGATAATGTGATTTTTAGTCGACATTAGCACCGAAAAGTAAGACGAGGTAATAGCTTAAACATCTATGCATCACTGTTCGTGAAAGAGGACGCTAAGAACTTGAAAAATTATTAGGCAAAATCATCTTATTATTGGCTACGCAGGAGGTATTCAGTAAGGTTATCGTTAATAGAAGCAGGGAAATGTACACTTAAATCGACCAAAATTCAAGCCGGTTGTTGAAAAGAGTAGTCTAGCATCAACAAATTTATATTATTAATGAGATGGTATAAAATGTACATAGCATTCACTGATTTCTAAACAGCATTTTACTCAATCAAAACCTGAGCTTTTTTACAGGGGTAGCGACATTAGGATGCAGATGAGCCATAAGTGGAAGTACTGGAAGATATCTATAGTGACGGCACAGCAACCATACCCCTTCATAATGGAAGTTAGAAAACTCCAACAAGAAAGGTTCTAGGCAAATGGACACGACGGGCCCAGTATACTGTTTAACGCTTGGTTACAACAACTATTCAGCGACTTGGAATGTCAGCACTTGGGATGACGGATGATGGAAAATTCCTCAATATTTTTCGATTGGCTGATGAGACTGCCTCGCTAAGTAATTCAAGGAATAACCTGCAAAACATGATTGATGACCTAAACAGAAAGGCAGAAAGGTAGACCTTAAAAGCATTATGCCGAAGACTAAGTTACTGTTCAGCAACTTCGCGAAAGAGTAGCGGTTCACAAAAGGTAGCGAAGGACTGGAAGTGGTAGGCAGATATTTCCTCGTAGGACAGGTAGTAATCACAGATCCGGACCATGAAAGGGAAATAACTGGGGGGAAAATTTCTGAGAGCACTAAGGAATTTACACTGCTGAAATATGAAAGCCTAGGCGGTGCTGGTGCACACGTTGCATCACGTTTGGTTTCTTTATGATTATCAACTAAAAGCCCCGCCGAAAACCCTGCCACGATATATTATTTGAAATGCAGAAGTGTAAAGTTTTTGCAATTTGTACATTTTATTGAAATAATTAATTGTATGATTGATTGAATGATTGATTGAAAAATGGGTGCGTGAGCAGGAAATGTGCGAAAATTGGAACACCGATGGTCAAGAAGTGTAACAAATTGAATTCGAATGAAAGGAAAGCTTATCTGGGTGACATAAGCTTAGGTGGTAGGATGAGCTTAGGAAAGCCGCAAGGTTGATGTAGTTGCACCCAGAACAAAACCGGATTATTTGGAAGAATATGGGAAAGACCGCCTTGCAGTGAATATAAATCCGGCTTATGACAAGATTTAGGGAATCAAAAGAAAACTAAAGTCCCCGAAGTAATACTTTATTCAAGAGAAGCTTTCTTCAGAATTGTGAGTAATCCTGAAGGCGCCGCATGTGGAAAACAGTAACAGAAAGAAGTGAAAACGACATCATCAGCACGGCTCGGAAATGGCATGCAAGGGGAGTGTCGTGCAACGGCAGGGTCGACGTGGATTATTTTGCAATATTTAAGGACCAAGTGTTAAAATAATATTTTAACTAATACTTCAGTTGAAGCTATAAAGTAAAAAGAAGTGCTGAAGAAAAGTCGCAGTGCGCTAGGCAAAGTTTTGACAAAAGGATTTGTCTTCGTCTGGACGAAGACAAATCTTTACTCTAGCATTTCGTGGCGCATTATAGCTTGCCCTCTGCTCTTGTTCGTTTTGCTTTAGGGTCTTCAAAATTCATATTCATTTTTCCCTTTTGTTGAGGCCAGCATTTATAAAATCTTAAAGGGCCCTGAAGGCGGCGCGAAATCTCCTTTGAGCATTCCGTCGCTCTCAAATGTATTTTTCTTCCTACTATCTTTGAGTTCTGTTCATTCTAGATCGTCTGCGAAATCGCTCAGAAAACACCATGCACTGCAGCATACACGTGGCCTCTACATTATGAGAGTTTTCACAAACGCTGCAATTAGAGCTTGCGCACAGCCTCGAAAAGCTGAGTTAGTTCTTCAATCAGCGTGCAATGGCAAGTCTTGAGAGTTAGGGCTATCAGCCACGAGAGTACTTTGCCGTCAGTTAATACAAAATACAATGATACAAACCAGCGCGAAATGTCGATTACACAGTCAAAAAGAGCATCTTGACATAATAACTGGACTATCTGTCAACGTTTTCGCAGTTCGAAAAATGGGGCCAAAGAAAGAACGGTGGGCACAAAGTGTGCCTTGACAGTACTGCTCATCCTTTGACATATGAGTTATATCCTAATTATGAGTAATTATATGGCCATTTTATCAAGTTCGAAGCTTTTTCTCCGTTGAATTTCAGAAAAGTGCATCATGCACGTTATCTTGGAACAGTACAGGATCACAACCACGGTCAGTATTGAATGGCTTCCTGCAGAGTGATTTCACGTCTCTTTGGAAAAGCTATGCTGACAGCTGTATAAGGCGTAATCAGTGGTAGGAAGTGCTAATTTTTGCGAAAAGAATAAATATGCAATATATCCTAAGTAACCGGTTCAACAAATAAGTTGTACAAGAGGAGGGGACGATAACAAAAAGATCTTATTATCTGCATATTGCCGCAGATCGCTGGATGCTTTCTTAGAGAATGATGTGATCGCTTTAGTTCACATCAGCAAGCCGGGTAATTAATATAATATTCTTCAGAAGCGACTGAAGCTGCCCGCACAAAAGAAAAATATTGTAGGCTGTTATAACTTAGCAATTATTGACAGTACCCTCTTCAATGTAACAGGTGCTCTTGACGGTGAAGTTTCAGGGCTAGTAGCCCCTTATAAATGAGTAGTTGAAGTGAACAAAAATGGCAATAATTTCAAAAAGGAATCAGGGACAAAGCCTCTCACACTTAGACCCGCTAGCACTTTGCGATTGGTTCAGATTTTGTCATTTCCATGACGGTCGGAAAGAAAGCGCATATAAAAACGGAAACGAGCAGAACTGTTCAGCAGGTATTACATCAGAAATGTAGAACGTAGGCGTCTGCAGTAGAATAAATGGCGCAACCTAATGCTTTACACGTCACCTACTCCTAACATTTCTGGAGAACTTCAAAAATTGAGCAGAGATGGACATATTTTTATATTATTTGTTTATCACATGCTGTGAACCAAACATGGTCCAAATAAGGGAGGCACCATAGAAAGCAAAGTACAAAAGCAGCCACCGTAAACAGCATTGGCGGAGACGGAACACACATTACAAGAATGAACAATGGATGCTATGCATGACTAAAGGGATATAATGAGGCATCAACAAGCTTGAGTAGAAAAGAAACGCTAAAACAGACAACAAAGAAGACGAATAAATGGGAAGAATAGAGGGCTTTTAAAAGCTTCAAAAGGTAAAGAAATTCAGAAATTCGCACACAAGCATGAGTAAAAACAGTGGTTTCATTCTGTTTCGGGCGCCTCCACACTGCTCTGAACATTTTCGCTCAGTTAAAAACCTCACGTGTATTGGTGTTTAGCGTGGCACAATGGTGTACGATTTATCTTCTTAGCTCTGTGTTGCTTGATACCGAGAAAAAACAAAGCTGATATTATCAGTTAGGCTTCGCAAAAAAAAAAAAAAGAAAAACACAACGTAGAATTAGTGTCTAAGCAGCCATGGTTTACAACGTGTTCGCTTTGTGGCCTTGTAAATCTACTTAAGCAGTTGCAGTTGCAAGTCTTGTGTCATGACTTTTTTTCAGTGTGTTCTATATAGCAGGCGGTTGTTTTTGTGCTATTACTCTCATAGCTCAGACTCATATTCTTCTACATCAATCTTTCCGCACCCTTGAAAATCTTAAAAATAAAATAAAACAATTGGTATTTACATGAACCAACATCTCTGTATATACGCAAACCATGCTTAATTTAACATTCGATATAACTTGAATAATATTACAGATTTTCACCTCATACATTTGCCGGAGTGGAGAACCTTCAACGCGTTTTCGAGGGTTATAACCTCCCACCTGCTTTTACTTACATTGATGTTGGCGCTGGTGAAAGAACTATGTCGCTGCATTTGTATGCCAGTAAACTACACGTGATGTGGACGGTGAGAAGAAATGCCCTGCCCGAATATCATCTAGGTCCTTAAGCGAGATGCGCTTTTCTTTTTCATAAACACTAGGCTGACCACACGCACATGTGACGCTAATGAAATGACTTCGGCTCTTTCACCTGGCCGGCAGTAGCCGTGAACACTGCGGTAAGGCAGTTCATAAAAAGGAATAAATTTCACATCTCCCAGTATTCATTTTCCTTATGTGTCATGCCTCTAGAAACCCCAAACCAAATCAGGCAATATTGTTTTAGAAGGTAGGCTCCTGCATGGGATTACAAAAGTATCTTGACTCGCTTCCACAGAGCCTTAAGCAATGTAGACAGCGAAGAAATATTTTTAAGATGAATTACGTCATCCGCAGTTGAAAGTTTCCTGGTGAAAAAATAGTTTTGGAAACTTGCAAAGTTCAAGATTCGCTCCTACACATGGTATACTGATATTTTCATGCGACCCGAATGGCTCGAACGTTGGCAATGCGAGCGCATCACCAGCTTTACACTCTTCTGAACTCTCAACGGAACAAGACGCCTAGAACAAGAGTGTAAAGCCATTTTTTATCACGTAATTTCATTCCGTGGCCTGCTCCTAAAGTATGCCATTTTTCTTGCAGCGCGTGCGATTCCGTGATTCCCTGATTTCAAATGTTGTTACTAATACATCCTCTCTGGCTAACTTTGCTGTGCTTCATTGGAAAGTGAAGATCAATGAGGTCACCTTGAGACGTTATTGTTTACCGTTACTTGCAGCACACAGTGTGTATTAAATAATTTCCTGATTTCTTCGGCCTATGCTTATCTTTCACCAGGTGTGCCTAAGCACAGATCCGTTTTCCTTTGTCATTCTGAGGGAACAACGTGCTCAGTGCGCCGGTCAAGAAACTCTCGTATAAGAAAATAAACTTAATGGATGTTTAATACTCAATTCTCTAGGAAAAATTATGTGTTGTTTAAAGTTCCGGCGACTGGCAGTTTTACGGCTGTGCCGCACATTCAAGGCAAGTAACCTTCAGGCTAGTATAGGCACGTGGCGGAATTTAGTGACCTCGCATAACAAATGCCTGGCGACGCTAGGCAAAGTGTTTAGTTATTTACCACCATGGTCTATTTTCTTTCACAGGCCCGTCGCTTCTAAACTAAGCTTAAGGTTCGTTCACCTAGAATTGAATTACGTGTACTCGCCCCGACCGAGCTTCAAGTTATTGAGTGCTGCTCGTGCATGCCTTCCGATTACTTTTTAATAGCTTGTGAAGGCCGGATGCAACTACGCAGGAGCAATGCATGTTTTATGTCACATAGCTGCAGTCTCCTATAATAGTGAACTGAAGGCTACTAGACGCTAATGCTGACCAATGCCCGGAAGACCGCTTCTATGGGCTGATATTGCCAGGAATCGCAAGTGCGGCTTGAAGCATTTCAAGCTTTGTGCGAAACTCTGCCCTGAACACGAAGCGTACCCAGGAGGCCATAAGGATAAACTCCTCCCTCAATCTCTCCTTTCTGTCGAGGAATTGTTTCTGGGAAAAACTGCGCCGCCTAGTGGTAGTTTAGGGCGTACTGGTGTCTTGTAGCACGTTCAGGCGCTTCATTACAAGGTTGAAGCGATCTAAATATAACGTGTCATGCCACTGTAAACTTGAGCTATCGCGGGTAGCAAACTACTTCAAAAAGGGTAGACACATTCGAAAACATGCTGTAAAAGCCGCATGATTTGAAACCAGGAGTGGTGAAAGGAGTAGCCAGGATCAATTTGGGGCTCGGTTGGAACGGCAGGCGTCTTTGTTGAGCACAGCAGACACGCGCAGACGAAGTAAATGCGCTCTCGCCTGATGTGTGTGCCCGAGCTTTGATGACCAAGGCGATCGCTGATACTGCCATCGATTTGTTAATTTGGAAAGAGCTTCAATGATCTGCGAAAACCATGGGGCCAACGTCTGCACATGTACTAGAGGGAACAGTGAGTAGGAGAGCTAAAAAAAACGCTATTGCTGACAAGTCGCCCTGACAATCAGTCCCGCAAAACCTGACCTGTCCATGACCCATCGCAATCAGGGCGCTTGCTCGGGTAGTCGCGCCTCTTGGAATTGGTTCGCTTCCCTGCTCGGTGTGATTTGTGCTAGTGATGCTCGATGTCACAAGACGATGCATATGAAGCTGCGGAAACGCGTGCAATAGCATGTATAATCTTCGTCAGTATGATAGGCCTTTTGCATGCATACTATATTCGGCGAAAACTTCCTATCTCTGTGCACCGCTGGATACAGGAGTCTGCAAGCAATCATACATGCAACTTTGTTGACATGAGCTTTCGCAGAACTTCCGTATTGTCTCACGTGTTTTTGGGCAAACTGCACACACGTCACACAATACATGCGAGTCTTCCGTTTCACCTTCATAAAAGTGTGCGGAAGATATTAATCTGCTGCGATGCTAGCGACATCGAGCACGTTGAAAACTACTCTTGGCGTGCCTGAGGCCCGAGCATCTGGTGTTGAATATGGCAGTAGGCTCACGTAAAATTTGTCTGCGTGCTTTGAAATCTCATCCTAAGAAACCCCGCGTGTTCAATGCATTTGCTATTCAAGGACTTTACCAGTTTCTGAATGTATGATGAAAATTACACAATTTGTGTCCATCTGCATTATATATCTGCTTGAAGTTCGACAGCGTGCAAGGCCCGATGTTCGTGCAGAGCAGAAAAAAAGATGTAAATCTGTTTAGGCATGGCAGACCTTGCCATATTTTTCCTGTCAGGTACTTCAAAAGGACACATCTGACCAGATATCCCATATCTCGTTCTTCAAAATAAGATTTGGGCAGATACGGCCATATCTATCCATGCGTCATAATTCACAATTTGTGATACACTATAGATCTGGATTTCTTACACATCGGATTTTCATGATTGTAAGTACCCTCCCTAACTACGGAAAACTTTTTGCACAATGATTTACATGCGAATCTAAGCATCCGTTTTTTTTTTCTTTTTTTTTTTTTTTTTTTTTTTTCAAGGAAGAGCCTGTAGACAAGGCTGCCAGCGTGCTTGCGCACTCAGTTGTCTAGCGGGAGCCGTCGGAGTTCCGAGGTGGCGCAGCGACCGCGGCGCTAATGTGCCGTAGCGGCATGATCTGCAGCTTGCGCTGCTGCGTTCCGACAATAACGGGAGTTGGCGGCACAGAACGCGAAAATCAACCTCGATAGATCTATCCGCGTGTTGTCATGGGAACCTGGAACAAGCGGCCGTCGCGCGGAGTTCAGCATATTTCATAAATATTGCTGTTATGTGAAGTTGAAGCCAACTGGAATCGCGTTTGTCAAATCTGTTTGGCAAATTCTTTTGTAAACTGCAATGTTATTTATCACGTTATTGTTAATATAGCGGCGAGAAAACGGGGAGGGTATATAAGAATTTCGACTATAACCACCCTCCCCCCCCTCCCCCCCCCCCCCCCCCTGCCCTGACTTTCCACATCGCGACAGTGAAAACGTGCGTGCTTAGATTCGAGTAAATACGGTAAGTCCAGGTTCACATTTCTGTAAGGAGTTAGAAAATAGGTGAAGAAATATGTTCAAGAACACTTTCTGAGAATTTGAGTATGGCTACTTAGCATTAACTGTGGTAATTTTGCGGTTCACAAAAAATTGGGTTCTGAGGTGTCTCTTAAAAGAAGAATGATGAAAACCTACTCTTCTCCTATCATTTTCCTCTAATCGTTTGCCTCATATCAACGTTCGTTGCAACGCTATACATAATTATAACTGATTTACGGGAAAGGAAAGGCGCCGTATTTGCCACACATTCTCCGACAAGTTTGAGTTATGACGGTACAATATCGCTACTGTCGCGTGGCGTTCCTTGGCGCGCGTTCAAGTATGGTATTTCAGATGGCATCAACGCGAGAGAAAAAGTAATCTCGTGGAATCTCGTAAAATCCTTCGAAATATGTTATGTCTAGCGCACAACTCTCGAGCACAAGATTTCGTTCCATAAGGCTAGAAAGGCTGTCGCCTTGAAAAATGTCAGCCGCGCCGACATACCTAACGCTAAACTGGCACTCTCGCTAACTCTTCGTTGCATGTCGTCTTTATCAAATGCATCTTTTCGTCATTGGCTGTTAAGTCCTTATTCATGGAGATACGGGGATAATTTTTCTGAAATATTCGAGCTTTGCATTAATTAGTATCCCTGTAACTCCCTGATTATGCCCTTCTAAAAAGAAACCGCTCTTAATCAGCACGATGTGCTCTAAAAACAGAACGCCGGCATACGACGCTCACCTTTATTTACAAAGAAATACTATAATGTTCTGCCCACCGTAAGCAGTATTCTACGGAAGTATAATACGACATTTTAACGTGCAATATTAACCACCTGAAAAAAATATTCTCGGAGGCACCAAGGGTAACACTCTAACGTAATTATTCCTCACAGACAATGAAGGAAATTCTATACCCGCTAACAAGCAACTAAAACCAGCACACTCTTTTTCCAACACTATTGTAAGAAGGACAAGCATTCGAAAGTAAAACTACGCTCAAAAGCACCGCAAGAAGTAAATATTGTCACATTAGGTATGAGTTTAATTACATACTGTTTAAAGTTATCTGCCTTCCAGAATGCTCCTCCTACCGGATAAACTGCGCTGCATAGAAATGACTGTCATTAAGCGTAAACCTAAATGCAAGTGGAGCAGGGGAACTAAAAACTCGCAAAAGTATTTTCCAGCATTTCAATCAGGACCGCCATGAATTTGAAGTACAAAAATTTTATATTAGGCACTTAGGCTTTAAAGTTTTTTTGATGAAAACGCCTTGAGCTAATGTTAATCCATAAATTCAAAGCATTGCAACCTGGTGAAATAAAAATCGCGAATGGAAAATTAGGATCTCTGAAATATATACCATTTGTCTAAAATCACTCTTGCAGGCAAACACATGCAAAGTAAACCATGTTGTTTTTCTGCAATATTTTCTCCCCTCCCAATAGTACTTCTTCACGTGTTTGCTTCCATTGACCTGCTTCTTCGTTTTTTTTTTCTTTTTTGTAGTTTAATGATTTTGGTTACTTATGAATACTACTGATATTGTTTCGGTTTTTAAATGTGTGGGGCACCAAAGATTTTCTTGCTTCCCTTTCTCCTGTTTCTTTTTCTTCTTTTATTTATAGCCTCTCTCCCAGGCTTAATTCTGACTATTTCCTTCCTTCCCACCTCATGTATTTCTGTTTACTCTGTTTCATGATAATATTTATTTTTTATGCAGCTACTGCTATTCTAAGCTATGCTGGTATGGTGAATCACAACCTCCTACCAACTGCCCTCTAATTCATTGCAGGCGTATATCTTGCCTTGTCACCCACGCAGATTTTATTCTTTATTCTCCCTTTCTTCCACTTTAAAATAAATTCTAATCCTATTTTGGTAATAATTTTTTCCATAGACACTGCTATTCTTGAAAGGTCTCTTTTCAACCGGCAAATAACTCTTACTTACATGCGCCAATATGGACCCTGCTTCTTGTGGGAACACGTCATGTATCTCGCGCGGTCTTTTTTGCTGCTGCTGCCGCTTTGGTATTAACCTTTACAGTTCAGGACATCATATGTTCTGAACTCATATAAAAAGATATCCGAATCAACATTCTTCTATTTTCCTATTTCTCAAATTACTCGCCGCCTGTGCTATCTCCTGGTTTTCGTTTTAAACAGCTAAAGCCTATATAAACGCAATCAGTGATGTACGCGCTGTTCAGCCAAAGGGAGTTATAGTTGCCCCAGCGTTGTCTAGCGAACCGGGGTCCTCTTCAACCCTTGTTCGGGTTCATTTGACTGAGTTTAACAAATTAATCTCGCGTTAAATATATGTACAAGATTATATATGTACTCTGGCGGCCATAAAATAATTTGATGATCAACACGAATCAGAACCAAACAAAATAAATACAAAGAGAAGCATGCCACTCTGAAGAAGGAAGCTAAGATTAGGTCTATTTCATGCCTATTGCATACTCCTTTGTATTTCGCGGCCACAGTTCTGCTTTGTCCTTTCTTGAGTAATGCTGGTCGCCAGCATCACCAGAGATCCTCCTGTGGTGGGTTTGCTGTGTCTTTGACTGGTAATGGGGTGACTTAGGCGAGAGCTCCACGTAGGTCAGGAGCGTATTTTAATGGCTTCACTTTCTTTCAACCCCTCCGGAGAGAACAGGTGCATATTTTCATGGCTTCACTTTCTTTTAACCCCGCCGGGGTGGCGCAGAGTTTGCGGCGCTCGACTTCTCTTCCCAAGGACGCGGGATCGAATCCCGGCATTGGCGGCCGCCTTTCGTTGGTGGCGAAAAGCAAGGTGCCCATGTGCTGTGCGATGTCAGGGCACGTTAAACAACCCCAGGTGGTCGAAATTTCTGGAGTCCTCCACTACGGCGTCTCTCGTAGCCTGAGTCGTTTTGGGACGGTAAACCCCACAAATCAACCAACCAACCAACCTTTTTTTCACTCTCTCTAATGGCGCATCTTCCTCCGGCGAACGTCAGGATCTTTAAATTAAAACACAGACGCTTCTGACTTCGCTGTTAGCCTTGCGAAGGTACTTCTACTGGGCGAACATGTCTTGCTACCGTTTCCATTGGTACGTGTAATCTTTTTCATTGTTCTTTTTCAGCAGTGTCTCTACCTGGTATCAGATTCGCATATTCTCTATAACATTCTGTTTATTCTCGATACGTGGTACGAGTCGTTGTTTGTTGCAGCTGCTGAACATAAGTGAATACTAGTGGGGAAAATATTTTTTCCGCGCTCGTGATCAAGACTGTGGGTGCGTTATAACATAGCATGCGTATACGTACTTCAACGTTTCTCTACAATGCCAAGTACCCAGCTACACCAACACCAAAGGTAAAATATTACATATAACTTCGGCGTACCGCGATATCATTGGACAGCTCGTACCCCACGAGTAATCAGGTTCAAGGTTAATAAGTTGAGACACAGAGAGGCCGAACAGGTGGAAATAAAGAACCATTACTAAATAGGCCAAAGAATTAGTAAAACTCCTGAGTGGCAGGACTTGCCACACAAAATGCTGTGAAGCAAGAAAGCCAGCAAAATTGGGACGGGCTCATTCCAAACAGGTGCATGAACCACAATGCCCATCGTCTGAATGTCATAAAAACGTTTTGGAACCTCAGATCAGAACTTGGGTCAGACCTAAAATTAAATAGCTTGGAAATCTTGACGGAGTATTGTTAAAACCTAATTAACGTGGTCACGCTTGGAAGACATATTATTTTCACCACTTATGCAATTATACTTTCTTATACAGAGTAAACACGTAAAATAAGGTCTTTCGTTTCAATCTCCAATGCTAATTTTTGCAACTGCGTGTAAGAAAGAGCGGATTAACTACTTGCGAGACTGCTAGTTGAATGAATAAAAGGAATAGAGGTATTTAAAGGACATTTGCTGCTTTTTCCAAGAGGTTAGTGCTTAGCACGTTGGGAACTGTTTTCAAGGAGTCGTGAAAAGAGGGCTGCTTTTGTGTATACATTTGCAAGCTCAAAGAAAGGGCTCTTTTTATACATTTTGAGGGATGGCATGTAAGCTTCAGCGCTAAAAAAAAAAAGCACAAAGTATATAGCATAGATGAATATAAAATTCCAGTTTGCACAATATATATTTGAAGAATACAATAAATGCCTAGAGAGTTTGAAATTAAGGTAGACAACGAGCCTAATAAAATAACCCATAAAAGCATTATTCCTGAAAGGGAAGTTAAATGGGCCTACCCTCTACTGCGGGAATACCTAATGCCAACAATACATCACTTTCTTTCTATTTAGGAATATGAATTATGCGAGTCTGAGTAGTCTTCTGCAATAAAGTCATCGCATTTGCACATTTATATACTACTGCACGGCTGTCTTTTCATTTTTCGCGTTTGTGTAGCCTAGCCTACCTGTCAAACGCGTATGAGCAGGATTAAAATGCGTTCGCCGTTCACAAATATTGTTTAAAGATTATTTTCATTCATACAAGAAAAGTGGAAATCTGCTTTTGGGAACTTCCTTTTAACAACTTTCTGCAAGTGAGAATCTTAACTTTTACGTCATTTTAGCCAGCCTCGGGAGGAGGACAACCACAGGCTGTGTATCACTTGCTCTCGCTTGCGGACGCCGCGCCTAAAATATTCCTCGAACCGTCTTGTACTCGCCCTCCTTCTTGTTCTATGTATCTCCTGGCAGGTATTTATTTGCATGCTTATTTATTTTCCAAACGTGGGGCCTTTATACAGGTTAACGCCCCGGTTCAAGCTCCGTTTATCTCCAACCTTGGCCTAAGAAACGAGCTAGAAGCTCTAAGGCAGTATCTTTCTAATTGAATTAATTTGCACTAATCTGCAAATATTAGAGTCAAAATAACTTATTGGTTTTTGCTTTTATCTTACTGGCTGCTAAGAACGGTCCAATTTGTTGGTGCATTAGCATGGCCACAAGTTTCAATGAAACACATTTCGTTTAGAAACGTGGCCCCTGTCGAATTAAAGCATAACCGTACAAAGCAAATAAAGAATCGCTTGATCACTATTGTCGCAACACCGGTGGTTTTAGTACATGCCAAAAAAGTCGAGTTCTGTGTCTACTTCACTGTGTAATCATCATAGCTCATGCTTAATCAAAACGCAGCAGCTAGCTCAACATTGAACGCCGTTCGTTCCGGACCCTTTCCCCGAGCAAACTGTGCTCCGCCGACCAAATATGGTAGCAGAATATTTCTTCTATTTGTTGTTTAATTATAGATGCGGCTGGAAATGTCTAATCACCACATATTGTTTATAAATATTGTTTAGAAATAAGAAGCTTGTTGCATGCATACATTACATTTTACAAAACTGTTTGTTTTATTAAGTCACAAATTTCTAATACTTAAAATTGAAACCTGCGTTATCCGCGGAAAAGTGTTACACCTAAACAAATTATACCTCTCCCGTAGGAAACAGTATATACACTTCAAAAGCTCCTTGTTTTCAGTACAGCATATTACAGCACAAGTCCCCCAGGGAAGCATATTGATTCCGCTTTTATTTTTATTTTGTGTAAATTATATTATGCATTGTGAAGATGATAGTAAATCTGTATCCTACGCAAATTATACTTCAGTGCTCATACTTGGAAAATCACAAGATGATATTAAAGAAAAAGCATGTTGAACAATTGATGCATTAAATTCATGGGCGGAAGCAAATTGTCTGAAGATTAATCCTAAAAAAGAATAAATATTGTTGTACTTTAAAGAATGAATGTAATGTTTGGTGACTCAGTGTGTGTTTAAACCATGGTCCTGTGGAGGGAGTGAATTGGGTCAAACTCATTGGGGTCATATCTTCCAAGCACTCGAGTTGGAATGTTCATGTTCACTATATTAGATCTAAATATCCTCAGTTGTCGGAGTTATATCGTGCCTGCGGGTCATTCTTGTTGCTGAAATTAGGCTGATGGTATATAACGTTTTAGTTATAGCTTTCTTAGAATAATGCATTATCTTTCGAGGTACCACTGGTATCACGAACTTGACCAGGTTTCACCTTATTCAAAAAAGAGCTGTGAGTTGCACGCCTGGTGTCCCGTATTGTATTCCTACGTGCGACCTTTTTTAAAGACATGAAATTCTGCCAGTCTTCGCTTTACGCGATTACAGAACTTTCATGATCTTCAAAATTACATCGAGGAGCAACGAAATGTATATTGGTGATTTGGCAGAACTCGCGAAAAACATCCATATTTCAGTAACCAGAAATAAAGAAATGTTGTAGTTTCGGACACCTAGAGCATATTACTCGGATCAGTCTGTATTTTATACTCTACCGGTGCTATTAAATAAGTTAAAGCAAGTAATACCCATATAATACCCCTTAAATGGGGCCTTTGAGGATTCAATAAATAAATAAATAAGTAATGTTTGACCCTTTTCTTTGTTCAAATATTGTTAAGAAAATTTTTGTGAGCAACTTTATGCGATGACACTGCATCTATATTGTATAGGTACTTATTGTTTATTTTTCGACAGTGTGTTATTACCTTGTTTTGAGCTGTACTGAATAGCGCAGTATTTATTGCCTCAAGTGTTTGTCATGAAAGATGTGGCTTGTCTGATGCAATGCCGTTGTGAAAAAAGGGGGCAGGACCTGTGCCAAGTTTGCGAGCTTTATCTCCTGTCTCCTTCTCGAATTTAGAAAAAAAAAATAGAAGGCTTACTGAAATTGGGAGCTGTTACTTCAAAAGGCACTTATAATTATTGCGTATTCATCAAGGAACCTGGAGTGTCTCATTGCAAACTTAAAATATTCAAGGAAAGTTGAAGCCACACTAAAGTAGCGTGAAATATATATTTGAAGTGAGGTAAAAATACTTATATAGCAAAGAAAGGTGTGAAGAACTGCTTCTTTTTCAAATGCTTCTGGGGTAACTGTGAACTTCACAAGCGTATTTTTTAAATGCACTTCTACTGTGTCAGCAAATTAGTGAGCGGTGATGCAAGCGAAGCCCTTCAGAGATTTCTTCACTGAGGTTTCTCGGTGAACTTCTGAAATAAAGAACTTCCTTTTATTTAGTTTTCGATGTACACTGCATACTCCGAGTTTACTACTTAAGCCTTCAGCCTTTTGTTGCTAAATATCTAAAAAATCATGCATTTTAAAGTAAGGCGTAGCCTTACTCACTAAAGAGCTATCAAGGCCCGTTATAAGAAACTATGCTTGGCTACTTAACTTCTCACCATCGAGACGACAGCGTATTGAACCGAGCTGTGGCCGTAAACCATTTAGTTCACAAAAGAACACTTAATTCCATATGCCCCATTAAGTGTACACAAAACCTGGGCCTGCAAAGCCGAGGCAGATTTTGAAACTTTAGCCACAGCCGCCGGCATTGTGCAATTCGGAAACAAAGGAGGCCAGGAATGAATATGCTTCTTGCTTCAGTTTCCATGGTGTCGCTTAAAATACGCTATGGGTTCTGTAAAAGAAAGCTTTGGAATGCCAACTTCTCATACGTATTTAAGGATGTTATCATATACTTTACTGCAGTAGACCAAGGCGTCCGAGACTTAAAGTGTAATCTTATGTGAATATTTAACTAACATATATATACAGAAGTTATGCTATTATGTATCATAGTACTAAAATAATTCAGAGTTTAAACCGTATATTTTACTACGATGAGAGCACTCGTCCAACAATACATGTCTCATCTCAGTAAAGCTGCAGCTGTCTTTTCCTTTCGATGCGAAACCGAAAATAAGAAAATAAAAATGCGAATAACCAAAGACCAAAGGGCCATTCAAGTATCAGAACGCTCATCCCCCCCTCCCAGATGCCCACTCCCTTTAAACAATCTGAACTTCGATAAAAAACACACTTATGCATTGAGGTGTTCATTAATGAGGGACTCGTAATTTATCTAGAACACCTGCACTACTTCACAGTTCTGAAGGAGAATTTCATGGTGGTTTATTATTCGTTATGTCTAGCAATGCGTCCCCAGAAGCCAATAAACGAGCCTTCAAGGACGCTGAATGAAAGGAACAAGAAACATGGCAAGCTGTGTGGACTGTCATATGCTACTCTGTAGAATGAAGGTTTGCCGTATCTTAGCGTGTCTTATTTAGCTATTTTTCTTCTCACCTTCTTCGTTCCATCTTCGCCCAAGCCAGAATTACAACAGAAAACACATTTCTTGCCTCCTCTTGCAGCACGAATTGCTTCCGAAATTTGTCACCTTTCATCTCTATATGATCATAGTTTATAATAAGAACGCAGCTCGCAATATTTAAGTTAAAATGATTCTGATAAAAGCATAGGGGAAGAAAGCAATTGCAAAGAGAGCAATGTTCAAGAGAAAAAGTGCAATATAAAGGGCCGGTAGCGGAAGCATGGCCGGCATTTAAACACAAATCTAGGGTTTTCCCGCCAGCCTGTTAATGGCTAATACCAGCAGATCCTCGTTGACCCACATGTATTTTGGTTCAAGCGTTTGATCATGCGACTTCCGTGGTCATTCCCTCGAGCGTTTTAACTTCCACCATCAGAGTACACGCGTTGTCAGTGTGTCATTCAACTTCATCCGCTGCTGTACAGCGCTTGTTCGGAGGCTTGTCCGCTTTGATACCACGTGGCTAGGCTGAGGTGTTAACTGCTTCGCCGTGCTGTTTCTAACTGAGCTACATTGACGCCTGTCCAACCTGCTACTTATTTGTGTATTAATGCTGCCTGTGAACAACCTGGATAACTGTAACACAATGTAAGACGATTGATATGTATATTTCTGACCTGAAAACGCGGGCACGCAGCATTAACACAAGGCCAATGGTTAGCTCTACTGAAGCGGACAACTTATAAACCCTAGTGTTGTGCCCCCTTGAGCCATGGGATTGAAGTACCGCTTCTAGTAGGACTGTACTGACCATGTTTACTAAGAGGATGAGCGTCCACAGTAGAGACACATTTTGAATTTAATGTAAAGGTGAATATTATTCGGCTTCAAATAAAATTTACGATAATTGTGAACCGTTATAAATATGTCGACGCCTCATTTTCTAGAAGAGGTGAGAAGAGCCGTCATGACTACCGAACGAAACGCTCAGCTATATGCGTATCTGAGCTGCATGTGTTCTGAGGAAATATAGATACCGACCTCAAATTTCCGACACCGACCAACGTTTGGACAGCGAGACCGCTCTTTCGAGCTCAGGACGTAGTCCCGACTTTTCTTCGCCTAGTTCTGATAGATCCCTCGCCAGCAACGATCGGCTGTATGATCTTTGGTTAGATTAATTATTTTCCCATGGACACAACACGACACATGACCAGTAGACAAACCCTGTTCAATACGCTGCACAGATGGGCTGGAAAGGCAACCATGCGAAATTTCCTGCCTTGTGTAACGCGCTTCCGTTAACAGGCATACTGAAATTCATTATGCATTCCGCCTCTCCCGAACCCCTCATTTTTCCCCTTTGCTGCAGGCGCGTAGTAAAGGAAGCAGAGCTCGACATGGATGGTCGCAAGTTTAAATTACTACGGATAACTGTCGACGATAGGCAAATCACTTGAACTAAAGAAAATACACCTCTCGTTTGTTGTAGTGGATTCTCTTCTATTTCTGAGGATTATGTTCGTTTCCTTATGAACCAAAACAGGATATTACAATACTCGCCGGTTAACAGTACAAGTCGTTTTTAAGTTTTCTTGAGTAGTCTTCTCAATCTTCTTAGAATACAAAAAGGAATGAGCAAACGAAAAGTTTATTTTTGAGGGAGTGAATTGGTGAAATACTGATAAAAACAAAGTGAGCTTTCTTCCGCCATGCATGCTACCCATTACATAGTAAGGAAAACGACGTTCAAGAATATGTGTCCGTTATTTGGATAACAACAGCATATTCCGAATGCGCTGTGAGTAGCGTGTAGTTTATTTGCTCCTTTAATTCGCTGTTTTTCAGCCCCTGAACTTTGTTTTCTAAGCGTTGTGCGCATAGACCATGAAAGCAAGGAAAGGAAGACATATGGACGGGGCCTACCAAGGCGTTATCAACACTACTTCGACTCATGCTGAGTGCGCTGGGCCACGCAGCTCTGCAGCTGTGTTCCCATCTCCCCACACGCTACGAGCAAGACAGCTCAAACACGCTTTGTGTTTGCGCACGCCGCCTTACGTATTGCTGCCTTCACGCAAGCAGAAATACGTTTTCACGAGACGCTATATTACAGCGGCATTCGGTTACGGCCTCCATCAGTTGCACCTGCCACTTCGTGCGCAAGAGCTGCCCTGCTCAGTGCATAGTTGACTGGTGCAGCCATTCCGGCCTGAAGGCGACGATGTACACCCGCTGAAGCAAAAACAGGCAGAGCGACGAAGCGTAAAGGCTTAGACGGTGTGCTTCGGCGCGGCGGAATGCGGAACACGCCAAGAAAAGGCGGTCCGCACTGCCATCTAGCACGAATTTGTTTGTGTTCTGTGCTTGATCTACGCTGAAGACGTGTCGTAAACTCAGCGCTTCTAGATGCGAAAGGAGTGGGAACAGCTTAGAATACAAGAATACACATCCGCTCTAATAAACAAACATTGTGCACGGCAGCAGATAGAAAGGGCCTTGTTTTCCTACCTCAGCGGATAAACAAACAAAGCAGTCTCTGTGAAATGCGGAAACTCAGTTTCTTGGCGTGTACGCTTAGGCTCAAGGAGAATTTTGCATTACGGCTACGATCTACTTAGCATAGCTATAAAAAATTTGCCGAAAAACTGTGTCATCTCTGCCTTAGGTTTTCGATTTTGAGGAATATCTGCTTGCTACAAAAAGTTTTGCTGAAAACCGTGCTCTTTCTGACTACAGCTTTTCCAAACTTTGACGCTGCCAGTGCGCCCAATGTTCTACTCTGTGTGAATAAAAAAAATGACTTGGTTTGCAAACTTTGCAAAGCGCAAGGGCTTCTAGCAATATTTGAAATGTTCTTATAGATGTCTTTAAGAACAAAAGAAATTTCCAGGACTCTCTGGATCTTTTAGACAGATTAAACATACAGCCGCTATCACTAACAAGCATTTTTAATCATAGAGCAACAACTAAGTAATTTTCCAAGGCCCGCAGTGCGTACCTCAGTGGTGCTAATAACATCCGTAGCAACTAAAAGATTTTCCTAATAATGACTTCATCTGCTGCTATGTATCCGCGCTATTTATAGTACGAATGTGTATTATAATTTATTGTAAATGTCCTCATATACCATCAGAAATGTTTTTTGGAGAGTGGAATGCAGAGTACAGTAAATACCCAGTCATAAAAAAACTACAACCTTGTCAATTGTGATTTAAATATTTGGGATCTTTAACGCATTATAATTTTTGCATGTGTTTATGTAATACTTAGTGGTACTGTAGTCGTTTTTCGCTGACACTCTTTGTGGTTTGTATTTCAGTACCACATTTATGCTGCAACGCGAGAGTTACTGATGAATATTTTGCTCACGCAACGTGTTCACGGTGTAAAGTTGCACAGGAAGCATTTGTGCCGAATATAAAATCTTTGCGTAGGTGTTTTCGACTAGGTGGAAGCTAAAACTAGCGTGGCTTGCACATATTTCTATGAGATTAAAAGTGTACGATAACATCGTCTCATTTTGGGGAGTACTGACCCCGAACGCTTAAATGTAGTCTGAACCCTAGAATGTGTAGATGTATGACAAGGCACTTGTTTAATACATCTGAGCTCGGTGAACTGACTTTACTTTTCATAGCATTGCTTCCTTTTTTTTATATCTCGTAATTTGCTACCAATAAAAGAACTTGTGCTTCCGTATGCAAAAACCTTATTTGTAGTGAAGTACTGGATACCCCTGGCTTTAATCTTTTGTCAGTTCTCGTCAAGCAAAACTTTATTGAAGGTGCCCCTTCCTGACTGCACCACCGCAATAGTTGTAGCATCCCCGTAAAATAGGCTTTACCAGCTCCGATAAGGCATGAAGAGATTTCCAGATATTTACAAATGTGACAGTGCGAATTTAAATGAAAGCAACGGTGCGGCCCAGCTCAAATATCGCTCTTAGTCTTTGTTAACACTACGTATCTGTACTTCCGCGTCGCATACAGTCCTGCATGATCGCCGAAATATCTATTCAGGTAGGAAAAACTAAGGGGCGAGGGGAGGGGAGAGCGCTTAAGATCGACCTTAAAAAGCCTAACACGAGACTCCTTTCTAGTGCTTTTTTTTGGACCCTAGTTTGCGTGTAGCTCTTTTGCGCTAGCTTAATCACAAACTCCATAAAGTGTGGCATCTATTGTTTCGCCCATAGTCGTTGTGATACAGTATTCAACTGTAACACTGTGAAGGTACCATTGTGGATCTAAAGCCACGTTACTGAACACTGCTTCGCGAGCTAACGCTAGTACATGTCTTAGGAATAGCCTGTTATCACGTACCACTTTGATCACGACTGTCGTATTTACATATCACTACAGAAGCCCAACTCGGGGACCGACCAGGTTAGGGCGTCTCGAAATGGACTCGCATTATAATACCATTTTTGCGTGCCGTTCTCTCGAGCTGCTTCTAGCTCTCTCTCAGTAGTCCGAGGCTCGCTTTGTATACGTATTTCAGTTGAAACATACATACCATTTGGACTTATAGTAGCATGATATCCCATTAAGTAAATAGTTAATCTTGCCCCATCCCATATTTCAGGTTAATAATTCAGCAAATAAAGTTGTAAGGTAAAATGGCTTAATGTTTTATTAGTCCTGCGTTTCATAAAATCTCCTGCTTACGTGCCTCTATACACGAGACGCATTTGTCACGCACGATGGCTTCCAGCTAATGTTAACATGACGCTCAAATCAGTTCAGAACGGTACTGCAGGATTTATTTATTAGGATTACCGCAATCACACTAGCATTTCGGCATTAAAATATAATCTAGATCTTCCGACGCGAGCCTGTCGTCGCAAAATAGCCCGTCTTTCTTTCTGTCATACATTTTATCAAAACATTGTTCAGTGCTCTTTCTATACCACGCGATCATCAGATAGTCCGCAACTCCCAACTTGATTACGTCTACGCCGAGGTATCCCGCACTGTAATGTATCACAGTCTCTCTTTTTTTGCACAGAAAAGTCAACGTGTGAAATGGCTTTCATTCGAAGTGTCTACAAAAATTATTTCTCTTTGCTTCAAATCAGGAGTCGAAAATGCTTCAAACCTGAAACGATATCTGCAAACCCAGCCCTCATGTAATATTCATTGTCGACACTTGCAGAACAATAAATAATCATTGTTATGTACAAGCAAAAAGCGGGCAGTGGCGCGGGAAGGAGTGCTCGCGCTAGGCACGCCGGGATTTGTTAAATCATCTCACTGTCATCGACCATCTTCTCTGTTCTCTATTCTTTCTGTTCATCGGCTCGCGCCTCGTAATATTTTGGTTGGAGGCGCTCGGTACTTCGTGATCCCTCGCCATCTTGGCCCACAGCTTCGGCGCCCTGTGTCTGCTTATGCCGTCGGCAGCGGATTCCATAGAGAGCACCGCCTGGCTGTTCCCCAGCCTGCCGGACGCGGCGTGACCTTGCAGTTCCTCAACTCCGTCCCCCGCCCCACCCACAAGACACGACGAAGGAGAGACTGACCCGAGACGCCAATCACACAACCACAAGGAATAACGAGAGAGTCGAATACCATGTCCGCTTACTGACCCGATTTGCCGAACAAAGACACCAACGACCCAAGACGCCACCACATATGAACACATGAATCCTTCCCATGCCATGAGGGAATGGGAATGGTATGGGCAGGTTTCAAGTGTTTATATGGGGCGGCGTCATGGTTATTCATGACCAGTTGCCCGAACCGAACGCTTCCTGGGCCAGGATTTACCGGTGATCATCGTGTCGGCAAGTCATTGTCTTCGTCCTTCTTCCTGTTCTTCTTCAGCTATCTAGTCACGCCCATTGTCATGCATTGAATCGTATCGACTTCAGCAAACTTCCTGGTCCATGATCGGGGTGATCGCTCGGTGGCCCCGGGTAACGTTATTGATAAGGAAGAAGCGTGCAGGTGGCGCTGACAGGAGCGCTCGCGCTAGGCCCTCCGCGATTCATTACATAATATCACAGCCATCGGCCATCCTTTCTCTCTGTTCTGTGTGTTCATCAGCTTGCCGCCCCGTAAAAATACGATATCGGCCTCACACCCACGATTAATCACTCTTTTAGCTTGATAACTCATTGACAGCACTCTCCACTGGCTCGGGCATGACTGGGCTCGTCTGTACAAGCTTCCCTTGCGTTGGGTAGCGAATAGAGCAAGTTATGTGGCGGCAGCGCGGTGTATGGTTTCGGCATGGTTCCAGCCAGATGCCCTTTATTTGCGGACAAGAGCTGGAAAACAAAATCTACACCACCAGAGACGTCGGCAAGACGAAGCGCTGTTTTTAAGTGGCTCGCTTACTGTTCGTACTCCTTCGCCAAAGCCATCCAGGTAACTCTCACCAATTTCCTAGACCATGAGGTCTACATTCCTTCTCTTCAGTGCTGAATCACGGCTGGCCGCGGTAGACTCCGGAGAGTTCTTTACTGGCTTCGCCCGGTTGCTTATGACCTGTTTGCGTTTAGGCACCGGGGTAGCTCCAGTTTTGTACGTTCGATGGAATCAGCTGACACACGCAAATGTTGTCAAAGCACTTGTCTTTCTGTCACTAATGAAAAAATCCAGACTGAAGCGTTGCAAAGGATTTCTCAGAGCTTCTATGGAAGCAATGCGCCCACTAGGAGCCTCCACCGGCGGAGCGGCGTTAGTCGCCACCAGTGGCCACTTCCGCATCCTGAATGAGGAGGCACCGCGTCGTAGCAGATGATTTCCGCCACCATGGCAACGGGAGCCTGCGCGCCGCTACTGCATTCCAGTCTGCCTTTTTGCTGGCAATTTGTTTTCGCAGTTGGAATTTTGCCAAAAGCACCGAGGTTTATTATTCCGGCCATGTCAATGATATGAAGCGAATTTATGCGAGACGAGAGTGAAGGGTCAATCCGGTGCACCGCGCAAAAATGCACTGCTCCGACATACGCAACCACAGACACTTTGTCGAAGCAAAGTGCAGCTGCAAGGCAGGCAGTGCGTCTGCGCGCGTGAAGTTGTATATCTTTACAGGTTGCGATTACATTGACAGTGTCGATAATGACTACACTCTGTTTTCTGTAGTATGGACGAGTGCCATCCCTTTTCAGGTTTTGGCGGATCAGCATTTTCGCCTTAAGTGAACGCCGTCAGGTCGCTTCTTTTTTCTCCTATCTGTGACTGCCAAATTCGTGTAATCGTCGCGTTAACTTTGATTCGCTGCTCTCTCAAAAGCACTTTCCCATTCCATTGGGTTATTTAGCGCTCGGTGGTGCTAAGGGTCTCGACTCTAATTGCGTCACTCCCAGCAACCATCATGAGGGTCAGTCTCTTCAAAATCCTCGCAGTCGAACCAGACCGGCTTCCTTAGCATTCTTCCCACCAACCCCTATTTGTATTTTTGTCTTCAATTCTTTCTATGAGGCTTGCATCGGTAATTATAAATTTCGATCACTGCTTATATCTACTTCATTTCCGCGAGACCCTGCGACGTTTCCTTTTCGCGCGATAGGAGATCCGATTCCTGCCGATTCCACATTTTCGTTTAGTAACACCGCACCTTCTCATGGTGTGGCTGCCATGCCGGAGGGTTGAGGTATTATGTACTCCGTGAAAAATGTGGGATCTGATCCGCTTTCATACCAAAAGGGACGCGTTCACTTCTGTGGCGGACTGGCGAGGTTCCTCGGGACCTGAGCATTCCACTACTGTATTATGACACAGTCAAAATTTCTTCGTAAAAATGCTTTGACAATGAGAAATTGTTGCGCTTAACAAAACGTTATCTGCTATCATTCCTTCTTTGGCTACTAGGAGGGTTCTGCAGCGCTAGTAGGCTATAGTCAACTTGAAAGGTATAGCTACCGTCGTGCAATTCATGCGCTATTGCAGGGAAACACTTAGTCGTCGTGCATCTAAAATAGAAGTGACTATATAACAAGGACAAAGAAAATTACGAAAAACATGACACAATGCACAGAACTGGACGTTTTACTAACAGAGAGCTGACAACTCGCTCACTCCCCCATATCCAAGAGAGCAAGTATGGCGGTCACATGCGGGAGAAACCAAAATCGTAATCCTGTGGCTTAGGCAATATGACGAGCAACCACCGCGGCGTGTGTTTACAACACGTCCTTATCTCGGCTGCAAGAAATTCACTGTGCTTCGTAATCTTTGCCAGCCCGTTCTTGGTGTCTTTATCACTCGCTTGACACCAAGCTGAAACTGTTGGGATCACAAAAAAAGAAAAAAAAAAAAGGTCCGAAAGGCCATATACCGCCACATAAGCATTTATTCCTCTTTTTTTTAATTGTGTGGTCCTCTGTGTATATTCTACTCTGTAGCGCCTTTTCGCTTTTCCAAAAGTACACGCGCACTCCTGGAGATACGTATGGGTCTGACGTTGAGTGCGTATGCACGAGGGCAGTGTATGGAAGGAGAACAGTGCCTATAGTGGCGCGCATTGACGTCATTGTGAACCATTTTTTGTTTATGAAAGGGCGGCTTTCGCTTCCTTTCCCTGGCTAAGTTTTACCCAGCAAGACAATTCTCGTTCCTAAATACATTTCGCCCCGTGGCTTCCCGCGTTTGAGATCAAAGTTGGATTGAAAGAAGAAAAAATACTATTTCCGCCACGCCAGGGTCAGCAGCAATAGCGGGGGCACCAGCGGCAGCAGCGAGGTAACGAACGCCCTAATGATGCCAGACCCCGTGGCTTCCAGACGCAGACACTGCGGTCGCTTCTCTTGTAGCCGCAAGAAACACGACCTGCGAAAGAAGGGAAACAATCAACATTATTTTCCTTTTTTTCTGTCTATCTTGTTGTTCGTTAAGGTCTTCATTCAGTTTTTATGCTTGTACTACTAAGAATAGATATCTCAGCATTCAGGTTTTCGGTTCTTCGACAACATTGCATTTCATTCCTTGTTGCTTTTCTTACGAGAACAAAGCATCGAGAATCATTATGTGCACTCTCACGCAGCAGTTAAATAGAAAAGTAAACCGCAGAAATAAGACCCTCAAGTGAATTTTTACATGACTAGGGGTGCCACTTAACATCCCTGGACCAGCATTCATTCTTGATGCAGGCTGCTTTTTGCTCCTCGTACCCTAACTGTCTGCCTTCTAATGCTGAGAAAATATAGTAAGAGAACACAGAACCCGAGCTCCTTTGTGCCTCTTCGCAGAAATGTTGGGCAAGTAAACGCAGCTTAGCCGCTCTGCTGTTTCATTCCTTGGACGGCACGTCCCACCTGGAGTCTTTCTGTGTCTGTTAATACGTAAAGGCCACTCTCTCACTTGACCTGGCGTCTTCGTCGATCCAGGATTACGTTTCTGCCCAGCCTCGCGCAATGAACCTAGCTGAACAGGAGGAGGGTACAAATACGATTAAGAGAGGTGTTTCACCGGACGGTGCAGTTCCTCTGCAAATGGCCCGTCACTTTCATGAAGCTTTCACTCGTGGTTAGTGTCTGACAGACAACGGCAAGAAACGCCATTCTTGTATATTGCAGGAAGGAAACTACAGTAAAGGGGTGTTAGAATGCTGTCGGATTTTCCTTTCCTGCATTAAAGCTAAAACGCGATGCTGCAGTAGCGCAAACTGTCAATTGCACATTATTGGTATTTGTGCAGTTTTTATATAAAGCGATTTTACCACATTTTCAACGGCGGTTAAGACTATAGGGCTCATTAATGCATAGCGCTTACATCATTTTATTTTTGTCTCTTCCACTGCACTTGCATGTTACAACGCTCTTTCTCACAATATATGTTTTTTTTTTCCTCTTGCTAAACCCTCGCGTGAATGCGTTCTCTGTATCTTAATGAGAGCTAAGAGAAGTGAAACACCAGGTTCGGTAAATTTTATGTGTCTTTGAGAGCACACAAAGCACCGCAACATGCATGTTAAATTAGTATTAGCAAAATGTTTTCTCTTCCTTGCGGTCGGTATGTCAACGTATGCACGACAGAAATATAAGCATTTCTCAAGAAAAAAATACATTTCTAATTATTCCCACTACTCAAATGAAGAACGTGATGCCTTTCTAGAGATGAGCGATCTTCTATATGATTTAAAGGAAGCGGTACACCATGCCTGCCAGCGACTTTTTTTTTCGCTGGCAGACATGGTGTACGTGTATTGTTCTCGGAACCCAGAAAGCTGGGAAAGCTTTGCCCACGCATTTTAATGCCAAAAAACGTGAGTGACTGAAGAAGTATAATAAGCCGTTCGTTAAATGTTCCACCGGAGTGGCTTATTTCATTCCCATGTTTTGTGGAAAGTATTACATTGGCCAAACTGGACGTTGTGTTAATGACCGCCTGGGGGAACATGCCCGAAAATTAAAAAATAATGACGACTATTATGAGCATTTTGTTGCTCACGTAAGTAAATTTCAGGCATGTGCGGCCCGGTTTGAGGAGACGAAGGTTCTTGGCAAAAGTTAACAGGACGGCACGGATTAGCCTAGAAGTCTATCACATTAGGAACTTGGTAAAGAATGCATCAGCTCTTTATCTCTGTTCGCGGCTGAGATTGACTTTTTCAACGCTACTACCTGTTGACTCTGGCAAAACTACCTTTTCAAGTGTAACACACGCCCACCCGCGCATGCGCCTTGATTTCCTAGCTTTTACTATGCGATTTTTTTTTGCGTTTTTTTAAATTATTAGCTTTCGTTTCATTATCTTCCAACCTTCGGCCTATATATGATGTTGCCTTCCACGAATAAAGTCAGTTCATAGTTAGCGGTTGTGTGTGTGTACGCCTCGCTTTTCTCTTCCTTGTCTTTGCGCTAAAAACCCCTAAATCAAGATGAACTACAAACTCGCCCAAGAGGCAGTTTTAATGAATCACCCATTCCTCTCTTACCCATCACTTTATATCCCCTCGACCACTTCCCCCAGTGTAGGGTAGCAAATCGGTTCCTTCTTCCGGTTAACCTCCCTGCCTTTCCTCTTCCTCTTCGCCTCCTCCTCCTCCTCCTTGCTTATGCAAATAAATACTATGGCACCTAGCGCAAAGGAAACACGCAAGTGACGTCATCGCACAGGAACTACGAATTCCCGGACCATTGAAACCTTGGCTCATTAGCAGCAGTGCTAGGACAACAGACGTTTAAAATCTTCGTTGTATTTGTCAAGATTGGTTATTTGACGCAGCTTCCTTCAAATTCCTTTTCTTGAAGTTCGCTATCTGCTTTCCATCATATTTGCACATTTGCGACTAACTTTGGTATGTATTGTTTTACAACCACGTTATCTGTTTTTCATTTTCTTTTGTTGCAGTCGCTTTAATATTTCACTTTGCTAACATAGTCAAGGAGATTGCGAAGATGTTTGAGGATCTAAAGTGTGGACTGAAACAGGAATTCAAAGATTTGAAAGAAACCCTTGATTATGACCTAAAGATGTAAATTCGAAAAATTAAGAACAATTCAGGCGTATAATAATAATGACTAAGAAGATATGAAGTAGTTTTTTTTTTTGCGTAGTTTATTGCCTCAGGGCATAAACGTAATGTTATGATGAATGAAGGGTGTGGTCAAATAAATGAAAAAAAGATTGGCTGATGCAATGAAATCGAGGAGTGAACGATGATGCGGTCCCAGCGTCCAAACGGCATATGACTGCGGATTATGTGAGAAATTAGGCCAGCTGCCATCAGGTGCCCGATCCGCGTCGGCTTCAACGCTGGACATTGCCACAGCAGGTGATGGATGTCAGCTTTTATATTTCTAGATTTGCATACGGGACACCCAGGGTGTGGATATAAATACCGAAATTGTGGCCACTTTCGGATCACTGCTGGTGTTAGGGCCACCCCAACTCTAATTTTCCGAAGCGCCACCTCCTCTGCACGGGTTAGACCGCGGGGGGGGCTTACCGTACACGGAGGTATAAGAGCACGTGTACGGCGCCGGAGGTGCTCCTGTCTTGTTAAAAGTAGGGTAGCATTGTTCAATTTTGTGAGGTTTGACGATGTCGAAGTTGAGTAATGCTTTATGATGTCGTAAATTTTAAAAATATTTTTTTCGCTTTATGACCCAAGCACAAATTAATTTTTTCATACATTTATTCCATCTTAAGAGTGTTTCTGAGAGCGTATTACGGTTGTTCATTCTGCTCTATGCAAGTAATATATTGTTTGCACAAGCGCATCACTCCTTCTATGCCCTGCGGGGTCAGGACCTAGACAGAGCGTTTTCTCTCCTTTAGTCCTGCCTTGCACGCAATCCATATGTATTGCCAAATAAAGAATTAAAAATAAAAGAACTCACATCCCAACCACAGGTTAGTCATGCGCACCACAATGCTTTCCAAAGGTGCTTATCTAACGCCTCGTAACAACGGCCTCCCGTAGCCACTTTTTCTACTACGCAAGTACTCATTCGCCTCTCCAGTAATCTTTCGTATCCTTCTAGTGTTCAAGGTGCCCCGTTGGTATAACATACCAATAAATAACTTCAAACAAGAAGGGCGTGCTGCCTCATACCTCGTGCCAGAGGCACAAACATTTATCCTAGTTGACTTCGCTGGCCCTTTGCTTACAAAAATGAGTAACATTTTAATTACCTCTGAAACGCTATCTTTATCATGACCGAAAACTGCTATGTCGTCGAAGTAGGACGATGTCTTTACGCCATTTTATAATAGTCTAAGTTCTCCGATCATTTCATTTTGAATCAAATTTAAACAAAAAGGCTCTGTGTAGAGGGTAACAAATGTGAAGAAAGCAGACATCCTTGCCTAAAAGACGGTCTTATCTGAAAACCTTCTGTTCCCTGCTCATTTTCGGTGATGGTGATGAAACGATTTGCATAAGCCAGTGAACGATTCTTAATATTCTGTATTCTTCATTTACATAAACACTTATTGAAAACAGAATGTTTTGGCTAACCCGGTAACAGTTTCTGTCAGAGGCTCGTTTTGGAAGAGAACAAGGCGTGCGTATTTGTTTCATGCGGTGAAATGTGAATTACTTGGTATGGCCCATCTAATATTACGAAAAATAGCGTCAATGTTTGCGTACTTAAGTAATCAAAGTGATCTTTTTCAGTGTCCGTTCCTACAAGTTCGACTGTGTCTTCACACCCGAATTTTCGTTGAGATCTTGTAACTTCGAACGCGGAAGGCTGAATGTATATTTCCAGAGGTTGTGGCTTCTTTGACCATTTTAAAAGTTGAATTATCACTGGAATACCTAAGTGCTGTGATACATAAGCACCTGTACAAGTACTTGGTGAACATAATGTTGTCACTGCCTTCGTCTCGTTCCGTACACTATTGAGGGAAATGTAAGGACGTCTCAAAAAAAGTTATAAGATGTCAATAAAATCATCAGCAGAAAGTTTGTTCTTTCTTTACACAGTGATACATTACCTGTTAAACCATGCTTGAAGGGAAAAGGCTTCTTTGTACTGTGGTCGGTAAACTGATTGATTTGCCGTATACTCGAAACCACAGAACATATTTTTATTGCCTCCAGTGATACAGTATTTTCTGAGACATCTTGCAGATGACTTTAAGAAACGAACTGCTGGTCACGCTGTAAGGGTATACAGCTCTTACCGGTCCATATTCGATGGGGTGGGCCATGCGACTGAGTCATGTAGCTTTGCCTCAACTGTGTATGAAACACAATAATAGCTGTGAGACACGCTGACACGGAAGCTCGCCAAGCGGGAGAGCATTTCATTGAACGTGTTCCTTGCCTAAAAGCAGTAACAAGTCCAAACTGAGAAACCAGAACGGTTGCCACTTTTCATCGACTTAGCTAACCTGGAACGTTTCTGAAATAATGTCTAGCTTTACTTTTAACATGCAATTTTTATTGAGAAAGAGGATTAAATAAACTGTATTCTATCCTTGGCTACGCGTTCGCTGCCCAGTAACTAGTCGTGCAGGGTCCTGGGTTCCAGATACAGTTCAGAACAATTTATCGTACTCAGTTTCTATTTTTGAAATGCCCCAATACAGAAACTAGGTCAAGAATTTTGGCTTCATTAGGGCCGTCCCCTATTTCGCTCGTTATAGTTGAAGGTGGGGGCTTGAAATTCTAGCATGATTTCATTTCGTTGTGACGTCATTTCCTTTATGCGTCCAATTTTGTACCAGTTTCAAGTCTAGAGCAACTTTCTAAGAGAGAGGATCAGGTTATTTTAAGACGGCATGCGAGGGTCAAAATGAAAAGCTTTTATTTTAATGCTGTAACGATGCTTCTGTAAGAGTAATAGAATGAATTTGTGGGGGCAGTTCTCAATTATTTGAAGGCTACTATTGCATTAGGTAGATTGATGGGGGTCAGTATAACGATGTAATGTCGTATTACAAACTTGTAAGTAAGAAATTGATTAAAAAGGCGGTATAAACGCCAAGTTAGGACTCAATAGGATAATACATACATGGTTAGTAGATTTAGAGATGCTGTTAAGGTAGACATGACGTGTCTCAGTAAAATTGTTACAGATATGGAATAACTAAAGATTTGCAGGAGCCACAAAGGAGAACATAGTTATACTGTTAATGAGAGAAGTAGGAAATACATACTTAATGCGGCGTCGGAAAGATGGCTGATACTCCATACATTCAGCGTCAGAAATCAGATCATAAAATAAAGGAAAGCATTTTCTGTATGTTCCTGAGCACAGAAATCCCCATAACACGCCGAAACGTTTATCTTTAATGAACTGCTTGCTATGGTATAGGACTCTATAGGAAAACAATCATTAAGTATTGGTATCAATCAATTCAGCGAGGTGTTTGATTTTCCCTATCTGATCACCTAATCTGTACGCCGGAAAAGAGCACCGTGTTGTTGCAGGAGGTCACAGTTATACCGAGGTTCATTTCGACAAGGTAAATGTGCATC
Source organism: Amblyomma maculatum (assembly GCF_055883805.1). Classification (NCBI taxonomy): domain Eukaryota; kingdom Metazoa; phylum Arthropoda; class Arachnida; order Ixodida; family Ixodidae; genus Amblyomma; species Amblyomma maculatum. The sequence goes on along the minus strand of NC_139344.1, from coordinate 359,300,488 downwards.
GGGATCTTGGACCACTCGTGCAATAAGATTCCTGGCATCATTAAAGCGAGCACATCGGTCCTGACTCGCCAACGAGCAGGATTCTTGCACGAACTCGTCCTGCTGTCTCGACAAAGACAAATGACTGAGGTACTGCTTTTGTTACCGCGACTTGACTGGTTAAACGGCAGAGTGAAAGTGAAGGGACGGTTCGGCGCCACTTCATGTCCGCCTGAACGGAAGCAATTGTGAAAGTGCTGTTGCAAAAGGACTGGGAATCGCTCTTGGGACCACGGTTTCTTTAAGCTTGGTCTAGGTATTGCTCATGAAAACGTAGCACCGCATCCGTTTGGTTTTACATTTCAGTTTACTTTGATTATAGGAAATCTTAAACTTATCTTGATCACATCGCCAAACTGACTAGCCTTGGTTGTTACCTACCCGGTATAGTGTAGTAAATATGCACTACACAGCACTGAATTTAGTTGCTTTTTCTTTATATGCGGTCCCTGGGGTGGGATAATTTAGCGATGCTAAAATCGGCTTCACTCCAACGGTGATGATGTTTGCATGAGGTGAAGCCAACGTGACCGTCGGCATGGCGCCAAGGCGTGACGTTTTACGAAAAGAGCAATGAGGTAGCAAAAAGCGTGGCTAAACGATATACTTTGTTTATGTAGCGAGAGCTACGTTGGCCACTGTGTCGTCATTTCGCCGTGCCTGTCCGTGCCTGTCCGAAGAGCGAAGACAGAGGAATTCGTGGGAGGTGGTAGCTGGCAGCTGGCATGGCCGACCACTACCTGGACGTAGGGCTTCCTGGCATTACGTTTTGCAGGATCAGCCCAACTCGGGTCTCTATACTTTCATATGGGAGGGAGATATCACAATCAACCTGCCAAAACCCTTGCACTCACGTTATCCCTCGGCCACGCAGGCACGTTCACACGGCTCGGTTCAAGTGGGGCTTCATATGTTGGCTGCTAGCTATTTAACGCTATCGCGTCATCGTGAAAATGGGAGTGAAAACACAGAGAAAGAGGTGCCATAGTGAGGACTTCGGGCTACCGCTTGATATAAGCTTTCGCCTCATCGTACTTTAGTGGTCAGAAGTGCCCCCTATGGCATACATAAAGTTGAAACCATAGAGTAAACTATTATGTGCAAAAGCTATCTCTTTACCTTCACGAGTAGCCATGCAGATAGCTCTCGCGTAACTACAGGTTTAACTACTAGCTGAACCACAGCTGATTTTTTAAAAGAAAGATCCATACAACAAATTTAGTTTCAAAGAAAGTTCTTCTGCATGTATGACGTGCATAATAGTAAATTTTGACTTTATTGTAACCGCGTAAATAATCTCACAATATATACAAAAATATCACTTTTAAACATTTGTAGCCTCATTTATAGCCGACATCAGCGAGTTCCAGATAAAATTCGACTTCTAGGCAAAACTATGATAGTGTAAGTAGGATAAGCCGATGGTTCCAAGGCGTTTAGTTCGTTTCTCTCTGGTCGTAAGCGAAATACCTTGCAAACTGGATCGGTATGTGAATTCAGCATTTCCAGATGAAGCCGTTATGCGCGAAGCCCGTCCGCCGAGAATCGATGCCTCGATCGAGAAAATTTTTCATTTCAGCTTGTCATATATGCAGTTACGCACTGCCGAGAAACGCCTGCGCACAAAGGGACATGATAACCAAATATTTGCAAACCAAAATATATTTTCTTTCTTTCTAAATAGTAAAGTGCATGTTTTCTGCATCTTTCATGTATCCCACTTCATCTGTGCAATGTATATCGATCTGAAAGTAAAGCTGCAGCGACACGCCCACGTTTACGCATGGTGTTTTCTGCGCTTTTTTAGCAAAAATAAAAAGCCACTGAAGTTTCCTCAAGTTAGCTGAAAAAAGATAGCCCTCTAACAACAATCCAAACTGTTTCAATTTGGTTTCACCCCTATTTTGGGATTTTACGTTTTGTTTCAGTTTTTCCGAAAGGCGGTTTTTCTTATAGCGCTACCATTATTTTCGAAATTGCAGCAGACATGAAGCTGGCTTTTTTTTTGTGTGCATATAGTGTGCATATCTGGCAAATTACTGCAGCAAAATTACAGATGAGTGATTACAATTATGAAGTATATATAAAACACAAAATTTGGTTAAAATTAGTGTGTAAGAAGTAAAAACATGGCTAATAGTTTGCTGTTTTGTATACTAATATAATTTTTATACATTAACTAGAGGATACCATGCTGAACAAAATGGTACAAATAAAAAAATAAATAAACAAATAAAATATCTTGCCGCTATTGCTAATAGTTGCTGTAAAAAATGTATTAAAATGTTCTCCAACATACATGGTAAGGTAGGGCTTTGCTTGTCTCCTTAAGCAATGTCTTAGACGCGTTTAGACAGCACAGAAAGGTAGTATTTATACCAGTGGTGTTGACGGCATAATAGCCTTCTTGTGACAAAAATTATGCCTTCTTTGAGCACACCATGATGCCAAGAATGCTGCCGGACCAGAGATAACCTTTCTTCAAATATCTTTTTTCTCCGGCATCCTTAGGATGTCGATCCACTTCTCTGAAAAAAAAAAAAAAAAACAAAAAAAAAAAACGAACGATTGCTTCTGCTACGGGCTGAATGCAGGCTCTCACGGACGCTTGCGTCGGTGCTATGGTTTTCTCGTTGCAAACCGATAAGCTTGGACGTGAAAGTTGTGCAAAGCGCACACTTATTGCACCATCGTAGAGGGGTTCCGCGCAAGACACTAAATTTTTCAGGTAGTTCGCCACAAATTACCTGCAGCGGGTAATACACAGTTTCCACCTAGACAAAAGCGGCGTCCTAACAGTTCGTCCGCATATATTTTCCTCTCGGTAGTCGCGGCCGTTGCCACCTTGCAAGAGCCCCTACAAAGAACAGCGCCGCAGTTGTTTGTTTGGCAAGGACGGGGCTAATTGAAACGATTCCAAAAATAAAAGCGTCATGATCTTAATTAGTTCTCAAACGTCATTTTGACGTCATTCTTTTTACTTTCTTGTAACGTCACGTGACGTCATGCAATGAAACCTCATTTGCACGTATTGAAATGTTTCCCGAATAACTGCAGAGAGGGCGATTGCATAGAATTGTGTTATTGTACTCGGAACATGTTCAAATCAACTCAAAGTCAGAGGCAAATACGTTTCTGCATTTAAATTGGTAAATATGAATTCAATATGGCTCAGATTTCCTGATGGGCTTCGCCTTTATAGCGTTTTATTGTCCTTTAGTGATCTGTAGCAATGGATGAAGGTAGTGGCATGTTATAGGGGTTGCATGTGCAGGGCAGTGTGTTGCAGCGTCAATTTGGCTTCGAATCGAGTGGCTCAGGTACGATGACCCGCGAGATACTCGTCACATACGGTATAGCCTGTGAAGTATTCGTTCGTTCTCTAGTCTTCCTATTCTGGTTACATCTCCCATCTGTGAGCTAACAACAGTCAAGCTGTTGTTACTGGCGAATTGGTTTAGTTCGCAGACACCTTTATTATAAAATGAGCATTGTATCATTTTCGGCCGCTCTATATGTATTGTAATTAGACTAGAGCCGATATGGACAAAGTGAACTGCCGCTATCAAGAAAGAAAACGTCGATAATAAATGCTAAATATTATTGGATTCATGGAGACAATTGATTACATATGTAGATGAGAAACAACCCCATACCGCCGGTGAGACCAAACACACGCCCTCCGAATTTGGCATCCGGTGCTCTATCAACGGAGCCAAGATAACGGCTATTCATCTATCTTTTTAGGTATATACCTTACATGGAACATATCCTCCAGACTGTTTACAAACTCCCCGCCCCCTTAGTGCATAGCGGCAGATGTGGAACGCCCTACGTTACCACAAGTGTTATTTGGAACGTGATAAAACTAGGGGAGGTTGTTATTTGAGCAATAGGTCTCTTACACTGCATATGTATCAGGGCACGTATAGAATTGAGGCTCTCTTCAAGTTAACTAGCAAGGAAATGTTCTGGAAGTAGCTGCTCGTTTTCAAATATGTATACGAATGGAGGCAACTGTCACTGACGCCAGGAGCGCTTCTGCCCTCCCCTCGTTTTGAGGAAATTCAAACCTATGTACCTCCATTACTACAGGCGATGGTGACGCTAGTGAGCACTGTTAAATCAAGGACAGGCAACATAATTACTTAAAAAGCGTAACATTGACCAGCCGACACAGGGGCTAAAATTTGAGAGCGCTAGATGTATATAGGTATCTACGTGTTTAATCTCGGGCAAGCATCAGCGGCCAGTATCTCTAAAACTGCTCTTTCGCTCGCATTGAGTTTCCACGTTTCAGTTGCAGCCAAAATTTAGGTATACCCTCAAAACAAGTTGCAATATTAAAATAAAGTAATTATTGTGAGTTTTAGTTTACATTCTCATAACCGATGTAATGTATATTAGGCAACCGTGTGTCAAGTATATTAGCTAACTGTTTTGTATAGTAATGCTCACAAATTTTCTAATTTGCATTTCATTTCACTTTCTTGACGTAAATAGTACTTGCTTTATCACTAATAGCGGTCGCTTGACTACGACCTGTGCTCAGACAGTACGCAGAAATTTTTATCAACAGTTTCTTGTTCAAGGATTCCACAAACGATGGATAAAGGGCGGCCGCCTCACCATTTCATTTGTTATGTCGTTCGATATATAACTTCGTTGATAATCAAAGAAGATAATGTTAATAACAATACTAAAACTACATTATAGCTTTCCATGCGATAGAACGTTATTTTTTCATAATAAATTTGTTTCCTTACGAAATATTCTGCAATCGAACAGGGCTTCAGTATGCTTTTTAACGCTTTATTTATTGATGAAGATCACTAGGAAACAAGCAGAGCGTTATTTTACATGGATCGCTATGAAAAGCATGGGAAGTGACGTCGGAGGCAGACTGGAGCTCAGAGGTCGCCTAGAAATTAAAAGAGAGCGACCGCCGCACCTACATTTTTACTTTAAAGACAAGAGAAACTGTTCGCAAAGATAGCGTGGCTGACAAGCTACAACTTTGTCATTTTTTTTCCGAGATCCAGTCAATGTATCTGCCTGGTTTGCGTTTTCTTATGAACCTGGGTTAGAAGCTCGCTCAATAGCACATCGTTGTTCCGCTGCATGTTTTTTTTTTTTTTTTTTTCATTTATTAAACTTAGTGCAGTATACGCGCGGCGAAAAAGAAAGAAAACATGTGTCAACTCTGTCATCAGGCTCAACTCCAGTGGACTTGCTCTACCAAATGATCTAACTTGTATTTGGAGCGTTTTTGTAATAACCACCCCATGTTTGTTCTTATCCTTTATATCACTAAAGCTGTGGCTGAGATCAAAACTTAGCGGAAGTGTCACAATGACTTAATTACAGTGCTCCTATTTGTTTCTGTTTTTTTGGAGCCATAGGGCAAGAGAAGCTTCTCAGAGAAATACGGAGCGCATTGACAATAATAACATAACCTTAATGGCTAGAGTTTGGTGTGGAAGTTCCTAAGAAAACTCTGCTTTAAAACTAGCAGTGTCAGGCCGTATTTTGGATTCAGGAAGCGACGTGCTGGTGACATGCGACATAGGAAACTATAGGCCGATATTTTTCAGACATTAGATTCAGGACGGCGCAGCATGGCGAGCCAGAAAGAAGAATGTCGTATCCCCCACGTCTGACGTTGAAAATGGTGCGTGCTTAACTTGCTGTATTCAATATTCACGTTTATTAAAGGGTGTGCTGTTTTGCAGCGAGTAGGTTGTCTCGCCATCATGTCACTAATTATCTAGCTCAAAGAAGTATACCGGAAAGTGCCTTTTTTTAGAAAAAACGAAGGCTCAGAATATATTCTGGAACAGCCTACATCTTTCTCCCTGCCGTTCACCTCACGCTGCTAGTGAAAGGTATCCTACAAAGATATTGTTTTATTATTTCAAACTCACCACCTAACCTTGCTTAACTGGGAGGAAGTAGAGCACAACTTAGGTACATATTATAATCAAACACCTCTTACCCTTGTGCGCAAACGCTTTTATTAAAATGCAAGATTTTATTCCTGAGCGCAGGAATATATATGGAAAAAGAAGGGCGAGAAAAACGCAATTAATGATTAAACTTCTCTCGATTAAATTTGATGTTTGTTACAAATTATAACGCGCAATATTATACATTTTCAGATGGTTGTAAGTAGTTGTAGTTGAATCAGAATATTTCAATTATTATGTTATTCAAAAGCATAATATACGGCCCTTTAGCACAGAACGTCCACTTCTTAGAAACCGTTTCTGCACTAAAAAGATGGAGGGTACATTGCGCAGCAGTTCATTAAAAGACATGTTGAGGACACAGCATGGCATCAGGCAATCCTATTAAGAATTTCGCATTGCTTCTCCAGCGCGCTTCGAGCAAAAAAAAAAATACTCAAATATTTTATTAAGAAAAACAATAATCCCAGAATACCGGAGCGAGAATTATAGCCGTGTCCAAAATATCGACTAGAACAATCACATTTCTCTTTCACCTTAATGCAATCTAAACAACAATAAATGAACAAAACGTTTTATTTAGAAAGTAAAAGGCTTCAGAATGTCTCTAATGCCCCTAGTGGTACCACCCATCAAATAAATATTTATCCAGCAATTCTAGGACCTGAAATAAAAGACGAAGGAAGCTTTTTGTCAAGGCATATTACGGAGCTCCAATTCAGCCAGCAGATCGTAAGGTTTTCTACCAGCGATGTGGTCGTAGCTTTTATTTTAAATGCTTTTTTTTTTACTGCCCAAAGACCTATTCGTAATTTTTCTTACGACAACTTCCAACAGTTTGCGTAATTTGCCATACATTGTTTCATATTCTAGCAAAGTTCAAATCAGTTTATACAAGTGTGTTCCCACCTTCTCGAAATAAACAGCATGAGGGATACATGTAGTATATGTCATACAATTCTTAAATTACCTTTTTCGGCGGCTTTTGGGTGCACCCAGCAACATCTCACTTCGGACCGATTTTCGGAAGTCCCGAGGATCAAGTGGAACCAACTCTCTAAAAGGTGGGACCACCAATTTGGTCTTTACGATACTTTGAAGTTCGGAGCAACAACGCCGCCAAGTTAAGCCTAGCGTCCGAGCCTAGCGTCCGGCCTAGCCGCCCTCGAGGGAAGACCCTCGGAGCGTGGACGGCATGGACTGGCAGAGCGAGGAAAATCAGAGCTACCAGCCGAACTCTGACACTAGTAAGGACGGAAATATGGAGGCGGTTGAGGCCTTAGAAGAAAATTCATGGTTCCGCCGACAAGGAGGCAGATATGTGAAGGAATGCGACGCAGCGTCCCAAGCGAAGAAGGAGGCACCCGTGAAGGGGAGCGAAGGGACCGAGGCCGCCAAATCGCGGCAAAAAGCGATAGGAAGGTCACTCGCCGAGAGATCCGTAGGCACGGTCAGATCGAAAATACCGAAGGAGATGTTCCGCGTAGTGCTGCGACCGCACGGCGGCGCCGATCAGCTGACAAGGAAAGCGGGACCGAAGCTGCGCCAGGTCCTGGTTACGGCTGCAGGCCTCAACCTGAACGGGGAAGACAGATTCATCGCCAACCCTAAGAATCAGTCCCTACTAATTATGACCCCGGAGCTCGGCAGGGCAAAGCGGTACGAGCAAATTACGACCATAAAAATCGGGCCAGTTGAGATAGACGCAACTGCTCACGCGGCCATGCCGGAGGGCGGCAAGGGCGTCATATACGACGTTCCGCTGGACGTCACGGAGGAGGAAATTCGGCAGGGACTCAGAGATAACCCTGGCTACATTGGAGCGAGGAGGCTCGGGAAAAAGTCTAAAACCGTGCTCATCATTTTCGAAGACCAAGAAGTCCCGCGAGAGGTGTGGTTCAACGGATTGCTATACCGGTGCAACCTCTACAAAAAGAAATTCGATGTGTGCTACGCATGCGGCAACCTAGGACATCGGTCGGACGTCTGCCCGGACCCCACCAGCCCTCGATGCCGAGGGTGCAGAATGCTTAATCCACCGGAGGGGCACGAACAAAACTGCGAGCCGCAATGCCTACTGTGCGGCGGCTGCCACCCCCTGGGGCACAACCGCTGCAGAAGCATGTACCGGACCCCGCACATTCTCAAAGTCCGACAAGCAGAGAAAGAAGCCACCCAGGCTCAAAACAAGCAGCAAGAGCCAACGAAAACCCGGGGCAGATCGAGAGGAAGAGGCGACGCCGCGGGCACAACGGGCCGTGCGAGAGACTCCAGCGCATCCGTCACCAGAGATGAGCCCAGATCCAAGAGCAAGAACAGGGGGCCGCCACAACCACCGCCACCCAAGGAAGACAAGAACCACTGGCCGAAGCCCGGGGAGACGCCGGCCGGACAAGCAAAGACGAATGAAGAAGTTAACGCAGGCGGTAAGTCGGTCAGCTTCGCTAGCGGGGTCTCCAAAGAAAAAAACTTGGAACTTTCGGAATTACAACAGACTCAAGCCGAGCATAGCAAAGAAATCAGAATCATTAAAGAAGACATCAAAGAGATTAAAGAAACCCTCAAATCTCTAGTCGAGGTAATTAAAGAGTTAAAAGAGGCAAAAGCTACACCTGCACCGGCACCTCCGATGCTCAGGCCGCCCGTCATACGGGGCCCCGGTGGGGCGAGCGAGAGCAATTGTGGCAGGGACAGTGACGACTCAGATGAAATGAATATCGATCAGGCTAGACCTGCGAAACGTAAATCGGATGACACTAGTGTAATTGGACAAGCCAGAAAGCACGTGGCTTTTACAAAATTAGTCAAGGATGAAATCATAGACTTCGAATTGAACCTGAATAAGAAACTTGAGGCAAGATTTGGAGTGCTAGAAAAGATGCTTCAAGCCCTTTGCAACGCATCGGGTATACAATATCAAAATCATAATGGATCCCAAAACGTCTAAAATTTGGCAATGGAATTGCCGGTCGTTGTCAATGAAGCGATGGCTCTTGCAACAGTACGTAGCTAGCCAGAACACACAGCCTTTGGCAATGGCTCTGCAGGAAACGCGAGGTGTATGGAAGCTTTCGGGGTACAAAAGCTACGATAGCGGGAAGGGAAGTAAAACACAGGTCGTGACGTACGTCAAAAACAACGTCGCCGTCGTCCAGCACGAAGTAGGTAACAGGGAGACCGAAACGGTCTTTGTGGAAATCCTGACCGGTAAAAAGAACAGAGGCAGCATATTTCTACTCAATGTGTACAGCTCCCCGAAGTGCACGAAGGCGAGGTTTGGCCCGATATTTAAGAGAGCGATTAGCCTGGCAGGTAAGAACCCACTAATAATAGCCGGCGATTTTAATGCCAGACATCGAGAAGGGGGTTACACGACCAGCAGCCCGAAGGGTCAAACGCTGTTGGAAGATATCACTGAGTCAAACCTCTACATCGCTAACGACATTAGATGCCCGACGAGGGTGGGCAACAGTGTGTCAGCGGACACAAACCCGGACTTGACTCTCTGCCATAGAACTGGCATAGTCAAGTGGACGAACAAGCATCAGGATCTAGGTAGCGACCACTACGTGCTAGAGGTAGAACTAAGTAGGAAAGTGAGCGTTAAGCGCGCTGTGTGTCGGACGGAAACCCAAGTGGATTGGGATAAATTCAGACAGATCAGAGAACGGGAAGAAATTGGAGATATAGAGTGCATTCAAAATTGGGCCGCCCAATTAATTACCCATGTCAACGAGGCCACCGAAGAAATTAAAGGCGAAGCTCTGCCTGAGGCGATGGATAGCAGGTTATTCGGCATGTTCAAAAAGAAAGAAGAGCTAACGAAGAAGCTCAAAAAGCAAAAGTGGAACCGCAATCTCAGGAGAGAGATAGCCAGACACAACGTCGAAATAGAAAAATACGCCCGGAAACTCGAGTCGCAACGTTGGGATAACAAATGCGACGAGATGGAGGGCACCATGAATGGGGCCAAGACGTGGCAACTGCTCAGGTTCCTGATAGACCCGACTAAGTCCAAAACGGTCGCCAATATAGAACAGGTCAAGGCGAGGTATAACTTTAAGGGTACGGACAAACAGCTCATTGACAAGCTCAAGTCCATGTACGTAGCTCCCCCCGCCACAGCGCATTACAGAGATTACAACGGACCGGCGAACAGTGAGCTTGACGCGTCCATAACAGTGGCAGAAGTCAGAGCGGAGCTGCACGGCCTAAAAAGACGCTCGGCCCCCGGGCCGGACCTCGTTAATAACAAGATGCTCGCAAATCTGGACGACGAATCGATCAATGCCCTAACCAAATATTTAAATCAAGTGTGGGAGAGTGGTCAAGTACCCCAAGAGTGGAAGAGGGCTAAGATCACCCTAATCCACAAGCAGGGAAAACCACCGGGCTTGGAGAATCTCCGCCCAATATCGCTAACATCCTGCGTAGGCAAACTACTTGAGAAAGTTATTCAGAGGAGGCTAACCAAATACACCGAAGAGAATGATGCGTGGCCGGCTGAATTGGTCGGATTCAGGCCCGGCCTTTGTACGCAAGATACCATGCTCCGACTACATAACGATGTTGTCAGAGACTTCAGGAAAAAAAATACGAAAGCTATTCTAGGCTTAGACCTTAAGAAAGCTTTTGACAACGTCAGTCACGACGCCATTCTCGACGGGCTCGCTGAGCTTAGAGTAGGCGAAAGAACCTACAACTATATTAGATCATTCCTGCGAGACAGGACGGCGATCATCAGCTTTCAGGGCTTATGTTCGGAGGAGTTCCCGCTGGGTAACAGAGGCACTCCGCAGGGAGCTGTGCTCTCACCTTTCCTTTTTAACATCGTAATGAGGAAGCTCCCCAGTAAGCTTGGCCATCTCGATGACTTAAAACTAAGCATCTACGCGGACGATGTGACCGTCTGGATGTGCGAAGGGAACGACTCGTACATCACATCCAGGCTCCAAGAGGCAGCAAATATAATCAGCTATCACGCAGAGGACGTAGGTCTATGCTGTTCGCCAGAAAAATCGGAGCTTCTGGTAATGACCAGCAGTAGTGGGAAGATAACTCCAGATATCAAAATTAAAGTCAACGGAAACGAAGTCCGGAAAGTAGATGAAATTAGAATATTAGGTATGATTATCAACCGCAGGGGTAGTAACAAAAGCCTGATGAAGAAATTAAAAGATCAGGCGGAGCTCGTAGTCAGAGTATTTAAGAAGACGTCCAACAGAAGGAGTGGTCTCACGGAGGCTAGTAGACTCAGACTCGTACAAGCTTTTGTCACGAGCAGAATGTGCTACGCGACTCCATTCCTAAATATCAACAAGACCGAAGAACACAAATTAAACACCATAATTAGGAGATGCACGAAGTGCGCTCTAGGACTCCCCATAACTACTTCTAACGACATTCTAGAGAAAATGGGGTTGCATAATGAGTGGAAAGAGCTGGCTGCGGCGGTCAGGCTGTCCCAGAGAGAGCGACTCGCAGGAACGGCGGCGGGTAGGCAAATCCTCGATTGGGTAAACCTACTAGCGCCCGGGGAAGGCGAAAGTGTCAGAGAAAGCATAGATCGAGAAATCAGAAAGCATCTATACGTCTCGCCCATACCGAAGAACATGCACCCCGTACACGACGAGGGGAGGAGAAAAAGCAGAGCTAAGCACCTCGCTAACAAATTGGACAAACTCCCGCCGGGATCGGTCGCCTACACCGATGCAGCGATCGGGAAAGAAGGCGACGTAACCTCGGTCGCCCTATTGGACACTGGGATCGCCATAGGAATAGAAAGAAATCGAGATCTACCGCCGGTAGAGGCGGAGGAGATTGCAATAGCCATTGCCATTGCACGACCAGGCGTGAAACACGTCATCAGCGATAGCAAAGCGGCGGTTAGAAATTTTAGCAAGGGTAGAGTCAGCAATCGTGCTGCAAAACTTCTGAACGAGTCGTCTCTCGCCGAAAGCGTGACCATAATCTGGACCCCAGCACACGCCGGTCTCGCCGGCAACGAGGCTGCCCACATGTTCGCCCGCTCCTCGCTACCTCGGGGTGCTGCGGACGCCTCCACAACATCTAAAACCAAAGAATGTATAGGTACCTTTAGGGATGTAACGGACAACTTGAAGAAAGACCGGAGGATATATCCGCCACCGGTTAGATCCCTGAGTAAAAAGGAATCGTATGACTGGAGAAGACTCCAAGCTCGAAATTTCTTTTCGCCCCTGTGGAGGAGTTGGACGGGCGCCAGAGGGCGGAAGAGGGACGGTGCAGAAACCGAAATTTGTAAATTTTGCGGCCACGTGGCAACATTAGATCATATAATATGGAGATGCGTTCGTGCCCCAGGGCGCAACGCGATTAAAACTAGCGATGAATGGGAGACCACGCTAAGAAGCTCCGACGAAAAAACACAGCGATTCGCCGTCCGCCTGGCGGCCGAGGCTGAAGACCTCTTCTCCTAGACGAGGCCGGGTGTCCTCTGGCCGCGGTGTGACAGACTGCCTCCCCGGACGCCTGCGTGCGGACTCGTAGGTGGCTGCTGCACCATATTCGGCGGAAATAAATGTTCTTCCTCCTCCTCTTAAATTACACAATAATACCTTCCTGCTCCATCCTTGAGTTTTAATATTGTGCATACGGTGACATCTAGCGAAACATGTGAAGAAATGTGTGATCGCTTTTTTTTTTTTTTTCGCATTTCCCGAATCGCCCGAAGGTAGTGCTGTCGCCACACGATAATGTCGCCTCTCTACAAAAATATTCTGCTTGTGCTTTTTGGTCGCAAGCCTCCCATAATTCACGTCCGTTCCTTGTGGTGCTCACGTACATAATGTTACTTGCACAGTTAACCGACCTCATGCTTAAACGCCGTCATATTTTCAACACCGTGCTTCTTTATTATCTAAATATTATTAATAATAATAATAATAATAATAATAATTGGTTCACAGGAAGGGAAAGGCGCAGTATCCGTCACACTTCCTCTGTGGACACCTGAACCGCGCCGTAAGGAAGGGGTGGAAGGTGGGAGTTAAAGTGGAAAGAGAGAACGAGGAGCCGTAGCGGAGGGCTACGGAGTAATTTCGTCACCGGGCTGGTGCAGTGGTAAGAAGCCCGACTACTGTGCCGGAGTTCCCGGGTTCGAACCCGACCTCGGCGGCTGCGTTTCGATGGAGGCGAAACGAAGAGGCGTCCGTGTGCTGTGCGATGTCAGCGCACGTTAACGATCCCCAGGTGATTCAAATATAGACAAAAAATTAAATTTATGTCAAGACGACAATAATGCTCGCTTGTGTGCTGCCATGTGATCACATCACCCGTTCTGCTGCGGTTCTTAAGACGGGACAAGTGCACTGCACACTCCTTTCTTGTCTCATTCATTCGCCACCGGGCTGTAGTTTTCCTACTGTGAGCGGTGTGCCGTTGAAGCGAGGCGAATGCTGTGGTTAATTTTACTACCCGTGGACGCACGAACTGGTAACTCAATACGTGAGATGACAGAGAAATGGAGAGGTCATAATACCTACGATGTGACATTATCCTTATTCACTTTAGCGTAACCCTGAGCAGTCGCTCTCTTATATATGGAGCCACTTCGCCTCTTCAGGGAATATTGACCAGAGTACTGAATAGGCTAGTAAATATCGACCTCTTTGGCTTAAATTTCTCATTTCCACAAGCACAAGCAAAAATAGTTTTTCACATGACGTTTTTGGTAAGATAAAGATTTTGCACATATGTGCAAGCAAAACCGTGTGCTGTGCGATGTCAGCGCATGGTAAAGAACCCCAGGTGGTCAAAATTTCTAAGACCTCCGATGCGGCACCTGTCGTAACCTGAGTAGCTTTGGAACGTTAGACACCATAAACCAAACCATAAGGTACAAAGCGTATGTAAGCGTGAGCCAAACGTTTAACTGGTGCAAGAAAAAATAGAAATAAAAGACGGAAAATTGGAAAATGCGATCTCCAGCTTGTAAAAGACTACGCTGATGAGAGTTGAACGAGTTTATACCATATTGAGGTACAGCCCAAAATTGTGATGTTTCTCGAAAGGAGGAGATGAGCATGCATATCATATCGGAAGACGGTATGAATTACATCATTGCAAAAATTACGTAATGCTGAGCGAAATTTAACGTATAGCACAAGAGCCGTACAATATTGGATAACATCTAGAAGGCTGCAATAATAACACTAAAAGCGCTTTAATCAGGCGTCTCTGTGCGGTTTGAGTAAACAAAGGTCTAGCTTAAGGAAGAAGGCTGAAAGGGCAAAGAAAAACATCAGTCCACTCCGCACAGGCACAAGCTACTTCAAATTTCATTATCGCTAAGAGCTCTTCCAGCCAAACAGAGGTGATTCTGGCAAGCTGAAGAGAGGCCGTATTGAATGTCGTCAGGGTTCGTTTCCCTTTTGCTACAGATATCCTTATAAACATTTTTTTTCTCTTTCAGTATGCTCTCTTTCTCTGTTCACAGTTCTTTCTCACGTAACGAAGGATCGCGATCTCACATTTATTTGCATTTGTGCGCCTTTTCGATTTCTTTTTCTTTGTGTTTAATTGAAAAGGCCGCCTTTCTTATGGAGGGTGAAACCAGAGGAAAGAAAACCCACATTTTCTCTTGTTGGTGTTTCTTCACAACTGCCAATTTAATGGTGCTTCTCCCTTGGCACACTGATCCCCCCTTTTTAGCCTGTCTTCCGTCTTGCCCGATGCTGGAGTAGAGAAAAAAAAAAAAAACAGAAGAGAAAAAGTAAAACTGCGCTAAAAACACGGGATTCAAAGACAGGCATTGGCACAAACAAGGTGCCTCTGTGTATTCAATTCCGTGTTTTTTTTAGCGCAGTTTTACTGTTTCACTTCAAATGAACCAGCTATCCCATCAGAGCGTGTTACTTCAGAAAACAAGAGACTGGACTGGTGGTACAAGCCAGAAGTGTTTCGGGCACAATTTTCGTTTTTTGCTTTAGGACTCGAACGATATTAAATAAAAAGGTAATAAAGCGTAAGACAGAACAAGATAAATGCTGCCTACAAATGAAGTATACATTGCTCTTAAATTCCAACCCTGTTTACTGTCTGCCAGTTTGCTGCACCTTCATCAGTGTGACTGAAGCATGGTAACTTAGGCATGAGTGTATTACTGTCCAGGTAGCGCAATATCGAAAAGAGAATGGGAATAAGGCATTAAGCAGCGGGAGCAGAGCAGTTGCGGAGAATGATTATGCTGCACCATGAAAAACCTCTATTTCTAATTCCAAGGCGCCAGAGAAATTATTTATTTGTGTTGGCCTGTTCGGTATTCTAATTAGTTGTTTTGGGGAGACGTAGGCAGAGCAACCTCTCTCTTTTCGGTATTATTCTAGGCTAAAAAAAAAAAAAAAAGATCGCAATGCCAAGTCACACATGATGTGGTCTAGGCAACCAAAGAAAGATGACCTCCGGAGGATCATCTGCCCGACCAACGGCCACAAAAATTACATCACTGATTCATATTGCCCCAAACGACGCGATTGGAAGCTGCATAGTTTTCAGAAAAGCAGATAGGACAGGCAATGCAAAAGCTTAATTCCTGAATGTCTTCTTGCTGCGATGTTTTGCAACCCTCCTTGCATCACACCGAGGAAAAGTGTCTTAATATTCATCATATTTCAATCTGAAGACAAAGTAACGACATCCAGTTTCTTGCAAGATGAGTTTCAAAGGAAGAAATGTACAACTTTTTGAACGTAGACAAAAAGGTGGAGGCATGTTAAACAATACCCTTATGGAAGGAAAGCCGACATGTAGACTATGGGGAATGCATCTCGACTGCGTATCCAATGTCATTCCTGAAATTAAATTGTGCTTTAGCTTCAACTTTGTTTCTAAGTACTTTCTCTGTGTTTCGGGAATTATATGCTATACATACGGCTTCTCTCCGTGATAACATAGACTGATTGACGCTGCGAGCCCTGCTCCAGATTACATACCCTGATTACCAGCCAAGGAACGACAGCACATAGTTTTTCTGCGAATTCTAAATTCCCAAACCTTTTGCTTCTAATTCTACGGCTGGAGATGGCTTTACATATCACATACCTTACACACAAGTTGTGCCTCTTCTCCCTCTTTTTTATAATACGATCCAAATATTTTTTCTGTTCCTTTATTTCTTGCCATACTGCGTCGTAATATGAAAACATTCAAAACTCCTCAGTGGGAGTGTTGAATGAAAAAATGTCTGCTCGCTTGTCCGAACTTTCGTACCTCCTATGAAGCTTTTGCAGTGATATATTACAGCATGCGCTCGTAGTCTTGGCTAGTGGAAGCGCAACATAGTTATTAAGTTTTGTGAGCAGCCCTAACTGCATTTGTAGCTTCGTTCTATTTTAAGGAAAGTGCGGTTATGTTGTAGATAAGAAACCTCAGTGACGATAAAGCTGGTATTTTCTTAGTCCTGCTTTTCGGTTTCATTTCGGTTTCGCATACGATTTTAGGCTTTTATAGTGGACTTTCAGATTCCTTTTCTTCTAGTGCCGTAGTAGGCTTAGCTTGCGTGCTTTTAGTTAACATTTGCTTTTTATTTGGGCATACTCAATGCAAAAAAAGTTTCATTGTTCACTCTCAATTTTCCGCTATATTTTTATCCATTTCATGTTTCTTACCTTCGTGCTTCATCATGTTTCATGATTTATGTTTTACGTTGGTTATATTCAATTTCTGGTTTCTCATTTTCTTTACTGCGCTGGCATACGTATTTCCTTCTTTCTATTATTTCCACTCTCATATCTCTGGTACGTCCTGCTATTGCTTTGGTTCGATAGCTAGCACATGCATATTTTGCTGGTGGTTCGGTGCCCTCATTTTTTAAAGCGAAGGCCTTTCATGGCTCCTTAGTGGCGTCCTCAGTGGTTGTCCGCTAGCGAAGGCAGATCCAAAGCCAATCCAACAGACTTCACATAACGAGCCAGAGTCGAATCCAGTTTATAATTAAACTTTCCACAATTCAATCCTGACAGCTATTGAAGAAAACCTTGAATCCTTGGAATGCCAGTAATCTATAACCCAATCCGTAATCCATAAGTCAATTCACTAACCTTTAACTGTTAATTCAACCTGCAAGAAAAAATTGGCCTCCACTGGGAATCTAACTGCTGCTCTTCCGATCAACAACCGAGCGCCGCGATAACCAATTACGCGCACGCCGGACACGTAGGATGCATACCTTTCTTGTATAGCGTTCTTGCCGTATTCATGGGAACCTAGGGGTGCGACGACGGCGGCTTGATCACCGCCTCCAGGAGGGAGGGTGGACGGCTACAGCCTCTAGTCGGGTAGTGGAGCTACTGACCTCGAATCCGGCACTGAAGAAGCCGCTCCCCTTCCCTGTGTCTTCGGCGGGTTCTGTCAAAAAAACACTATCATAAAACTAGACCCAAAGGCGTTCCACTTATCGCTAATAAGGTGTCTTGAGTCCCGCCTAGCATTTTTGTTTTGCTCATGAGTCTCTTTCACTTCTATATAATGTTCTTCGTTTCCTGTTTTGTTTTTTCAGGCTTTTTCACAGCTTCGTGGTAGCGTACTTTAGTTCGAGCGATTAGGTTCTCTTTTTTTTCCAGAATGTTTATTGCCGAAACCACTTTTTAATGGGAGTTTGCTGTAGGTATGCTTGCAAGTATGGGTGACTCACAGAGCGCTGGCTGAGTCCCGATGGAAGGTGAATGCCACCAAAGATTATATTTCACTTCTGTGTGTTGAGTCTTCATTTCTGTAGCCGGCATTAGAAATATTAGATAACTGAAAAATAAATAATCAAACAGACTGCTTCGCAAAGGTATAGGCTCTATTCTACGCATGCATTTCACCCTAAAACCCCATTTCAAAGGCGTTCATGATATAATCGTAAGAAAGGATTTAGCCTAGAATCAGCGGAGGATTTCGCCTTAGCCGCTTCATGTGGTTGGCACTAATGCCGGCATCAAATAATTGAAATAAAAGCTGGAGGACCTTTCGGACACCTCTGTTCACCATAAAAAAAGAAGAGCCACATACAACCGAAAACTGCATGCAATAAAATTCATGACAGGCTGTCTTCACTAGGGAATATAACATCCGTCTTGGTCGTGGCGGACTACACCTGACAGCGATTACCCTCACAAGCAGCCCGCGGCACTGATTACTACTATTCACAGGTTATTTATATTGTTACGCGGCGGCAAGCCGATGAAAACACGAGAACAGAGGACAGAGAGGATGTTGTGTGACCGTGAGATAACTTTTAATGAATGGTTGGCGGGCCTAGCGCGAGTGCTCCTGCCCGCGCCACTGCCCGCTTCTTCCTCCTTGCGCGTCCGTAACAATATTGTACCCATCCGCTACCTTTCACAATTTACTTATAATATACAATTACGAAAGCTTCCTTTTTTGATGCGAAAGCTTCACTAAGCTATAGAAAGCCAAGGTCACTGTGCGAGGCGCAGACTACAACCTGCCTATGCGCCATCTTCTTCTTGCTCTTTTTCTTAGTTCTCTTATTTCTCTTCCCTGCTTCTGTATTCTTCGTTTTTTATAGTTATTCGAATCTCCTCGCTTCCCTTCTTCTCCTTGTACCCTTCTTCTGTCTACTTCATGGCGTCTTCCGAATCATCTTGCTCCATTTGACAGGCTTCTTCTTCTGTAAATAAAAAAGCTTTACCACGAGTACCCATTAGTAATGAAGCTTAAGCTCGCATACTAGGCTTAATCAAGCTAAAACAGCAATATTTGAAAGTTTACTCTGGAAGCTTTCTACTCATCAGGCGTCCTATACTAACGTATGTTTCACCCTATTAGTAGGGTATGTTTGGACCATATTAGTAACACAACAATTAAACATGAAATTGGTGTCCTTGGTATATACATCGTAGTTATAAGCTCCTAGTGGCAAACTGCCCCCCCCCCCCCCCCCCCCCTGAGAAAAAAAAAACAATTGCTTGGTAACACTGCACAAAATATACCCCATAACTAGTTGATATCCGACTCTACGCAGCCAAAAATCTTGAGCGTACATTTGGTGATACGTCGGACGCTAGTGAAAGCTCAGAGACAACATATAGTTACAGAATTAGAAAAATAATCTGAAACTGCAATTAATTTGTTGTAAAATGTTTTGTCGACAAGAAGGCCTTCAATCACAGAAGGCGTATCTCCTTGGCTACCTTAACGAGGGATGTTGGCCAGCGAAATTCCAAACCTGCTGTGTCGAAGCCTGGAGTACATACGCTATATACAGTTATCTAATCACACACATCATGATTGCCTAGCAATTTGGTAATGAAATTTTTGTCGCTTTTATATTTCTTCTATGGAATAAGAGACCGATTGTAAATGAAGAAGAGAGCTCCACAATCGTTTGGAAAAACATCTACTGCTCTTTAAACGCCCTATTGTCCTTTCTCCTGTTTTGAATACCTCCATTATCAGCCTGCCTGCGAATCATGGCTTAAAAGAAAAAAACCCTCATTTAACGGTGCAATTTCCGCTGGCCTGTGCTACGCCAGCCAAGTTACCTGAAAAGTAAGTAATTTGGTTCGCCAACAGGATTAACTGCCGCCCACAGCTACCACAATATCTTGCCACTAGTAAGAGATGAAGAGTTAAACTAATTAATTTTTCGTTGCCCATTCTGAATAAAGGTCCTCAGCAACGACCTTTCTCTCTTTTCCTTACCACCATTCACGTCCCTGCAATGTGTCGCATTCGCAGCCAATTCATGCTCCTCATTATTAAGAATCCCTTCTGCGATGCCTTGCTCTCTCAATGGCACTTCCGTTCCTTCTGCCGCACTCACTACGAAACATTCGAGCTCCATAGTCCCATTTTCACCTATCCGCCATCGGTGTGCGGGGCTGGCAGGTGGGGGCTAGACGAGATTCTCTCACCCTGGCGACTTACCAGCCTGGAGGCATCAGCGGAAAGAACATCCGCCGCTGGCTGTAGACACTCATCGTGCTACCTCACACTAGTTTGCCCTAGCTTTGCTTTTCAGTGCAGACTTCCCGACGTCACGTTTACCTTCTCAACTTATTTTGCACGCTTGTTTCGTCCATAGTGTTCCTGTGAGAGCTTTTCTTTCTGCAGCTTTACCGATTATTATGCGTCTTTTGGGTGCCGACGTAGACGTACGAGGATTAGGCAACAGGCCACCGCAGCTAATCCGGGCTCTCGCCTCGTGTCGGAAAGACCCTAGGTATGGAAGCTGGTCTCATTACACGCACCGAAGCCCATGAAACTACAGTTTCGTGGTAATGCCAGTGATAGAGGATCAATGGAAAAAAAGAAGATGCTTGTATAAGGAGCAAATAAATGCAAAGCACCGAAAGACTAGTTAGTATGACCTCAGGCGAAAGCAACGTGCATGCAAGTATCATAATTGCCTCGGCTATGGCAGAGCAATGGGGAGGCAATTTTCGGAAGAAAACATTTACTGCTGATGGCGCCAGTTTAAAGGCTTAGACAATCCTCCTACTGTAGAAGACTGGAACAGACTGCCACCTCACCTACTAAATAGCATCGACTCGATTGACCTAATTGAGTGTTGACTACCTTGATTAACCTGTTATTGTGTTGCTGCTTTAAATATTTCTGTGTGTTTTAAATAACAAAAAAAAATTTTCCCTTGTACTGCCGATTTCACTGAAATGTTCGATTTTTCTACCCCTGGCTGCCATGATTATTGTGTTCCAGCTGTGTATAATTTTTTCTTTATATATAATGTAATAATATTATTGTTGCCAATCCTGCTTGGGCCCACCAAAGGGCCTGCAGTATATTGTAAATAAACAAATAAATCCTACATGCTCCTTGCAATAAATGAATGTCAAAAAGCGTCAGGCGTCTAAATATCACACAGAGTAGTACAAAGAACAGAAACTACAGCCCATAGGGTGGCTAATATGATGGCAGAGCAGCACGAGGACACAACAGCATAACGACACAACAAAGGCGAGCTATGCGATTAGACGTATTTTTTGTTTGCTGTCTTTAGCAACTAGAATTTAAGCCAATGGAACGAATGTGGTGGGAATTCGCTTCATTTTATTTTCCCACTTGCTCGACAGAATGTTTGCTAACTGATTTTCCTTGCAACAGTAGACAAGTGGCTCTTTTAATCTTTTAAATATGGTCGAGTACCCTGAGCTGTTTTGAAATTTGATGTTTAAACCGTCCCTCAATCTGCAATTCAAGCGACAAAACAAAACACAGAATTTTTGTTTCGCAGTAGTTATTTCGGAAACCAGTTAACAAAACTTATAAAACAAAACGTTACAGAAAAGAATGCTCAGGAGGAACAGAAACAGCATTTGGCAGGTACTATGCTAGTTATGGTTGGCTAACCTGTACAGACACAGCTGTCGTATTTGTAGTTCGCTATCGATTTTGCTGACGGCTTTTTTAGTCGAACCGTTCCCTACAAGGTTGATCCAGCCTACTGATGAATTAGCCGCATGAATCAGAGTGGCATTTGCTTCGCCTTGTAAATATATCCGGAATTCACAGATAATTATGGGACCTAGCAAAAAGACGTGGCCACCTGTGCTTTCATCCGCAATAATTATCATGCTCGTTGCGCTGTTAAGTCGTACTGCCACTTTTCTCTCATTGGCTAGTGTTGTTGTGCTGCTCTGTCACGTGCTCTCGTTCCCGTGTGCTGTTTTTTGTGAGCGGCTCGGCTCGTGCAATTGTACAGTATGCAGCTTTCTGTAACCGCGGTGAACTTAATTAGCGGCTGGTATATTAATGACGAGCTTCGTAACAGTTTTGCGTACTTATTAGGACCAAATTCTTACTAACCTCAGTACGTGAAAATAATTTTGACGTTCAAGGCTCTGCCCATAAACACTCGTGTCATGAAGATATAGGCTTACGGTATCTCTACAATGATGCAACAATGCCGCTGTGCTGTACCAAGATTAAAACAACTGTTGTTTTGCAGTTTTCCAAGTGTTATCATACCATTTCGTTTTACATTTAGCATGCATCTGCTAGCCAAGCCTCACGCTAAATTTTGGTAGGCGTTCGAACCGATGAGATATCGAAGTCCAACTGCATGCGTTATGCATAGGAGTGCATAATATGGCCTAACGCGGCGGATGCCGTATGAAGGGCAGTTGTGGTAGGACATCCCTCTCAGCGAAAGGATAAATGCGCAGAGCGCTGTTGAAGAAGAAGAAAGAGTGCATAGGGCATGACGCTACCAGCCCCGTCGTGTCGCGAGCCAGATGAAGCCTGGAATAGGGCTATTGGGGTAGTGGTGCTGGCGAAAACAGCTGTTTTCCACAAAATGTTAAAAAAAGATGGCGATTGGATTAGGAGCCTATTGGCACTCTCCCCTCAAAATACTAGGTGGTATCCCAATTGTGTGGCCTCATTAGCAAGCAATGCCGGCCGCGTCCATTGAAACAAGGCCTTTTTCAGGATGAGATCCTGACAGCCGGGCAGGGCCGCCTCCCAACTGTCTCTGGGTTGGTTGGGGATCGGGGAAATACAATTTTACTCTATAATATTTCTGAGGTACTAGAGATTGTTAAGAGAGCTTTGGATAAAAATTCAAGATTGTGTTTTTTTAATTGTAATCAATGTTGCCCAATGTTTTTGCTGTTTTTGAATTCCGAGTGATTGTGATGTATTTTGGAGAACGCATCTAGACGTCTAGAGCTCTATATTTCCCCTGAAATTAAGAACATATCATGCATAATAGAGTGAAAACGTGTTTTTGCAAATAGCTTAACGCTTCATGCCAGAGTGTAAGGTAGAAAATGTACTTTGTTGCAACGCGTCGCTCCTTAAGCAATGTTCGCAATTTTTACTGAATCAACTTTAAGAATAGGACGTGTTGTTAATATTGTTAAAACGCACAAGCTGCATAGTTATATTAAGTAAAATAAATGAATGAGAAATTTTATTGCCCAAACAGCAGGTCTCTATAAACTTGGAACTTTTTGAAACGACAAAAACGTCGTTTTCCAACTCTAGTAATACACACTTTTTCCCCAAGAATACTACGCCGAGAAAACTACGTAGATTTATTGCATTGTGCCGAGAGATTTTCCATCACATTAAAAATTTCATTGAAATAAAGTGATCGTGGGACCTCAATTATCGTTTTTATTTGCACAAATCCATATAAATAATGAGTTGCAAGGCTAAGAGAATGAGAGTAGCCTATACTGAAACCCCCTACCCGTTCTAGAATTTCAGTGCACCTGCCATTCAAGAACGAATAGCCACAGCGTGGAATATTTTTCCGCAAACCGCCGCAAACACTGAAAACGGCATAGCAAAAATTCAACTCGGCCACAACGCAAGCTGCTCTTTTCCCCACGTCAGTGACAGTCGTTGATCGACACGTGCGCTGCCTCTTTTCTCCTTCTTCGTGACACCACCAATACGTCAGGCGGGCTTCTTCTTTCTAAAAGATAGGCGCATGCCTGCTTTTTGGACGCATCTGGGCGTGATTCGCGCACAAAACCTGCAGCATCCGCATGAAGAGATCCAATGTGTTTGCCTCTTCTTGTACTCGATGGGATGCACATACATTATCTCTCTTCTCCCACATGAGTGCCTCGCTCACCCGCCTCTGACCCACAGCAGGGAACATCTAACGCAGCACCCTGCCGAGCCCTCTTCATCTAGGTCGTCGCATGCTAGCGCGACGATAGCATGTGACGCCCTCCAGGATGCCTGCTCGCTTGCCACCATCTGATATTATATCCCAGCTCGTCGTATTGCATCAGCTGCACTGGAACATATATGTGTGCTTCTCTAAAGCCCAGAACGTTCTGCGCTAGCTGGGGCGTTGGGAGGAAGTTTAGTGACGCACTGAGGTTGTTTTAGAAGCAAAGTACTCACGAGAAGGTTGTCAATACAGACACACATCTCTTGTTCCTCGAATCACTTTGCTTTCTTATGCTGTCCTTTTTGCAACTCGCACTCGATAAAAGTTATCTCATCTTAAGGCTCACGCTGATGTGTAATGGCTTGGTTAGGCAGTATAGGCGTTCTCATTTCTTCTACATTTGCTTTAGATTACGCCCAAGGAGTCTCTTCACTCATTATGTCTATTCTTTACAGCGTCGTCTTGTGTACGTTTCCTTGTGAACACATCCTAGTTTTATTTCACGGACCATGCACCAACTGGCTCAACAAATACTCTTTTTCAATACTCCTCCTCGTTTTTTCAAATATCCGTTCAGCTTCTTTGGATGCAGTCCGTGCATATATGTAATGCAAGGTGCTATGGTTAGCAATTTGTCAAGGAAAGTGTAGTCCACAGAATGATACACGATTTATTTAACGAGATCATTTTCTAAATTTATTATTTTTGTGCAGTAAACTGAGGGAAAGTTTTTGTGTTTAGAAATACTATGCAAGCATTTTTTTTTAACAGAGAACTTGTCTTTGTAGACCAGTCGTCCTAGGAAATTCTTTTCACTTGTAGGCACGTTAGTTTTTATTACCGTAGTACCATTTATTAAGACAAATTTTTGGGAAGGCTCATCAAGGCTCCACACAAAGGCAGTGTCTGCTGAGAAAAAAAAAAGAAGAAAACTGTATTTTGCTAAGGAATTAGGGCCACGCAGGCCATCGGGTGCCCACACCGCTTCACGCTATTGTTATGGACTTGTGAGCGCAGAAGGGCCTCTCAATCCTTCTAAGTTCCAGGGGTTGGCGCGGTGGGCAGATGGAGAGAATGGGAGGGAAAAAGCAAAGTGTTCTATAGGAAAGTAGAGGTAAGAGTGGGCTGTAAAATAAGTGCGCAACAAAAACGTGACAACACAAAATAGAAGCCCATGTACAAGAAATGAACGGTAGAAGAACGGCTGATTGGGCGAGTTGGTGAACCATGATTGACTGTAAAATAAGTGCGCAGCAGCAACGTGACAGTGAAGAGTGGGGAATGTGAGATAGTAGTTGTATAGGGTAATAGGTGTAATGTCTGCTAAGCGGACTAGCGAAAGAAATCTGAACAAAGGTATCGGTAAGACGTTTGCCGGACTGCTCTAAACTGCTATAAGTATAACACAGTTTAAAAACTTTCGCAACACACAGCATAAGTATCTTTGTGATGCATGTCTTTTCAAAGCAGATTAGCGCATTGAACCCTTTCTTCTCGGGTTCCACTTGACCGCTACCCTTGCACAAAATTCTTGCTTGGAAAACTAGAAAATCTAAAGCGGAGGATGTTTTAATGCAGCAAATATCTGCACCCTTACTTAAGGTTTTTTGCCTACTAGCTGCCGTCGGGAGCAGCTTCATATGAGACTGTTAAAAGTGCTGCTCGGGATGGTCTTGCTGGTTCTTATTTGAAACAAATTTTGGTTAAAAGACACTAAGCAAAATCAAACAAATAATAAGAAGAAAAACATTCATAGCCGATCAGAGTACTTCATGCGGCATTGAGAAAGTGTGGTTCCCGACAGTGGTGATTTCGCCGCCAATGTAAATAAAGAATGGATAAGAAGCGATTTGGATTAGTCTCGTTGGAAAAGTATAATTTTAAAGTATGCACTGCTCAAAATTGTGTTAACGTCTTTCTCCGAAGCCTGTAACACATAGTTTTCCGCCTAAACAGCGCATCCTTTCAAATTAATGAGTGGATGCATTACTCATAGTTAACGAAAAATTTATTGTTCTGTGGCAAGTTTGTTTTTGAAACCCTGCAACCAATTTGTGTCAAATCATGTCATCTGCCAACGGCCACTTGTCAGAAACAAGCTCAGAATTTTTCGATGGTGTAAAACTTCAAATGGGGTAGCGCAAAGGTTCTTGCGTGTAGATATCGAGGCACATCTCATACTTTCATGCAAAGTGACGCGCCCGACTTAGCAGCTTCTACAACTGCACCATTACATTTGCTTTCGTGACTTCGCGCAAGGCAGGATTGATAAGCCCCAGGCTATGACTCCGCCCGACTATTGCCTGCCGGAGGTGTGCTTGTAACTTTTTTTTTTTTTTTTTGTCGGTGAGGCGTCTATTGGGCTGTGCTAGATTCCTGGCGCATTTCATCTGTCAACTACTACCTGCGACAGCCATCCTCGTAATTTTGTGAGGCTTTGAGGCTTGAAAAAGTCGCAGCCACTGAGGCCGCTGTCAAAGCTGCCTAAGAATGTTTTGACATGCGGATACTAAAGGTGTGGGTTAAAAATTGCATGTTTGGCGCTTGTCTATGCTCACCAGAGAAGACGCGATACAGCGTAGATTCCTTGTGTTTTACGAGCGCCCACGGCTGCGCTTGTCACAGTAGATGCGATCGCACCATTCGGCTGTACGGCACGGCTCACACACTGTCATGTGATCAAATTCCGGATATGGCGGGCGCATTCGGATACAATAGAACTCCAAAAAAATATTATGAGACATATTTAAGCTCCGTTTTTAGAGATATATAGCGAAAGCGTAGACTACAGGCCTACACATCAAGTTCCACGTTATCAATCCGTATGAATGTGACTTCGTGGCCTAGAAGTAACACATCTTACTCAGAATGTAGAAATCTTCGCAGGCTGAATCTGATATCACGCTCCCATATGAAAAGAGACTTGAGTTGATAGCTCCTCGCAAACGTAACATCAGGAAAACTTAAGTCCAATCAAGCAGCGGCTGCGTCAGTGAGCTTTGACAGGCGAAAGTCAGATAACAAATTTGAGCCATAAATCACCATTACAGCTGCTAGAGCATAAAATCCGCCCGAGCAGTTATGCAAATTGAGTGTGATGCGAGCAGTGGCCTGCAAGCCCCATAATTTCCCTTCTCTTTCCAAGACAGCTTCTGAGCTCGTAAGTGCAGATTTATTTCGTGTGTTTTGTTTTTGAGAATGAAATAGAAAGAAATGGTTCTTTTGATTGGGTAAGCTTCGCAGTGTAGTATCATTTTATATAAGCACACTTCGGCAGCAAGTCGCTTGAATAAGTGTGCAACAATTTTTTATACAGTGTATTGCGAATAGCTCAAATCTCCTATACCCAGCCTAGATAACGTCTCTTACCCAAATGTGCTCGGAGGATTTCAATGGTTAATTTTGCAATGAAGACAAAGATAAATGGTTGATTCAGTGATATGTAAAAAAACAATCAAACCCGCAACAGCCTCCACAATCGGGACAAACTTGTAAGAGCAGGCAGTGAAATTCCAAAGTACGATGAATGTGTATCGACAGAAAATATTTCGTGATTAAAAAAAGTTCTGTAGAATAAGTACTCGCTAAGGAATTTCAAGTTTTTTACTGCATAGATATACTAGCGTGCTAGACCGCCTTATCCTCTTTAACCGTTTTCTCCTAGTGACTTCGGTTGCCCCTTTATCCCCTCTTAGTCTTTTTCTCGTTTATATCCCTGCATCTCTCTTCTTTCCCCACTGCATGGTAGCAAACCGGATTCTTTTGCCGGTTAACCTCACTAAGTTTCCTTTTTCTCCAACCCCCCCACCCCTCCTTCCCAGTTTGTGAAAATATCACCGCTGGTAACGGAAGGCTCTCAGAATGCTGTTTTGGAGACAGAAAACAAATATTCTGTCTCCAATACGCTTTGGAATGAATTGGGAGGCATAACAAGAGATGAGCTGCGTCATCAAGCAGTGAGGGGCCTAAATTGTCTGAAATAATAGCAAGGATTCCTGATGATAGGTGCTGAATAATTAGGTAATACGTTAGCAGCTGCGATGCATCTTACTCAATACAGTTCTGTGGTAGCGAGCAGAGGAAATTCGTTTGTGTGCTAAACTGCGACTATAGCCTCACGGTTCATTCCTATCCTGTAATTAAAGAAAGCTTCGGCCATGCAGTTTTTTCTACCAACCTGAAGGCAACATCGCTTTACAAGCTTCTCATGATGGTACGCGTGCGCAATTACTAATGACGCCGCACTCAGATCACTGCACAATATCTTTAGTCAAGTTCAAGGTCAAGCATTGTGGTATGAGGGTCCTATATTGATAAACTTGTTATTGCTAATGAAGCGGAGTACTTTTGGTCTGAATTATCAGGCCATTGTTGTCACTTTACCAACGTCTCCCAAGAGGAAAATATACAACTTCGTCATAGCGATGCTCGCCTATGGGGAAGACAGCTGATGAAATTGTGACGTGCGCGCACGAAAAGCTGCTTTGTTGTGCTTGTCCCCTCCAAGGCGACGGCCCGTCGCCGTAAAATTCGTCTCTTAAGAAGACGGGATTGTGACGTCAAGCCCGACAAGCTGGCCTATCCTGCTTCCCCCTCCAATATGATGACCCATCGTCACAACCCGGAAGCAGCGCTCAGTTAGACGCCACGCCGATACCCGACTGCCTCGTTCTGGCAACTTGAACAACGAAAGTGGCCATGATCGGAAGTTCCAGAGAAACGCCTCATTTTGGAGGTTCGCACGACGTGAAGATGCCAAAAGGCGTATTCAAGGATGGACCAAAAGCAAAGTTGGTAAAGGCGGTTCGGCTGCAAGCTATGGAGAGAGACCTTGAGGCAAGAGCTCTCCACGTCAACACCACAGGCCTGACCCAGTGGTAGCGCTGGCGCGAGGACTTAGGCTGCAGTAACGTACAGCATAGGACGTCTGAAGAAAAACCAGGGTACAGAAGACAGAGCGGGGCTGGCTGGACGAGGAAGTTCAAGTTCCGCATTACCGAAATAATAGTGAAGTGGCTCCTTCGAGCCGTTTAGGGCGTTTTTCCAACCACCGGAGGCGCCCTGCCTGCTGAGAGATAGGAGACTTGGACCTGCTTCGGTCCTATTCCGCTTCTATGATGAAGACGACGTCACCCCTCCGGCATACAGCCTCCCGATGCCCAGGACCTAGGCCACAGCCGGCGCCGACACTGCCAGGATGATGAGCGAGGCTTCTACCTGGTCTAGGCAACCACTTGTAAAATAAAGCTTTTAATTCAACGGCAAGTTATGGATTTTGATTCATTCATTCCTTACTCAGCAAAACTCTATTTCGGCGAGCTAATCGATTGAAATTTGAGACCCCAGATTAGGGACGTCGCAAAATGAACTGACCGTAATTTAGATAGCACACTAATCTACGAAGCGCAGAATGAAAGGTTGGAATGTAAGAGGGTAGGGAGAGATAGCAATAGTAATGCACTTCCCAATAAAAACTAGGAAGCAGAAATCAGCACAGTGTGGGCATATAAGGGGAAGGCAATATAACCCATGAGAATTACGGCTAAATGCGGCTAAAGTAATAATGTGTGTGTAGATATAAGCATAAGAACCTAATATCTCTTCTTCCCGGAATTTACCTAATAAATAGTATCACTGGACTTAGTTGAAGCTTTGTCTAAACCTTTCTTCTCCTTTGACTGTTGGTAGCGTTTTGAAATTGATTTTGTTTCCAAAACTACAATTTATCGCCTAAATTGAATGCTCATTGCAAACGCGCTGGTCTGATGCCTGTTGACACATCTGGAAACACAAGAAATAATAGCTCGAGTGGTACTTCTACAAGCTATTTTCAAATTGCACTAACCCTGATGCGCCGGCAAGGCGTAAGGATGATATTAGAGCTCGAAAGTGTGGAGGTAGTAAGATCCGTTTTGTGTCGATACAGTGAGAATTCAAGTCCTTTTTTCCGTACTGGGTCTTTCTTAGGCACGGTGCCCCTCGAGAGCTGTTCAGCGACCACGGCCGTGATTTGTTCTCTGCCGTCATTCATGTTACCATGTTGAGAGAGTAAAACTTTATTCTTCAGACTTTAGCTGTGTATACTATCTTCAGAGAAACAGCCTAAATGAAAGCGTTAACTGTACTCTGGCTGCGATGCTAGTTATGTACGTCGATTGGAATGACACGTGCTGGGACTTGGTTCTTCCCTATTTTAGGTTCGCGTAAATTTGTGCCACAGGAATCTACTACAGGATGTTTCCTTTTCTTCCGTCTCTACCGCCGACATGCCTCAGTTCCCCCGATTCTGTTCTATCCTACCACCCTGGCAGATCTGAGTGCGCCACTGTCTCACAAGCTGCCAATAACGCTAAATAATGCCGCCAGATCGCCCGGCGCCACACGAGAGCCGCCCGATGCCTCCATTAAGTCAGCACAAAGATCCACCTGGTCCACATTTTTCGCCTGCATTCCTTGTCTTGCAAAGAATACCTGCCAGTACACTAAACGTCTCCAAGAAACCTCTTGCAAAGTATCAAGGTCCCTATTATGTCTTGGAACACACACATGCAATGAATTACTTTCTAGAGCCCCTTACGACATCTGCCGATCTTCCTGGCTGCGGCCTCGAGATTGAATGTTCAGCGTCTCAATCCTTACTATCACCCCGCGGTTCTGTCCGCCCATTAAGTCACCGGAATAGCTTTTCTTTTGCCCGTGGGTCATTCTAAAGTACGAGCCTCAGGTTCGAGCCGCAAGGGAATGCCGATGGCATGCGCCTGGCTGCTCTCTGGCTTCAGTTCCCAAGCCTGACCTGGAATAGGCTATTCGAAAAAAACAACAGAGTTCATTTTGAGAAGCATTAATTGCAATACCTACAGCATAAAATATAAACATGTAGAAATAACCATCGGTAAGAAAAAACCAAATGACACGAAAATTGCCGAAATCATGAACTCGCCTACTTTGATGATATCTCTTACGAATTAGTGCATTTCTTTGCAGCGATAATATTGGGACGTTATTTTTAAAAAAAGTAATCAAATTTTTATAAGCGAATTCGTTAGGTATTGAGACGCGATTTCCCAGTATTATACACAGCTTGCTTAGAGGAAGTAATCAGAGACTTGGAATGGGAGGGGTTAGGAATAGGAGTTGACGGAAAATGCCTCAGTGATTTGCAATTCTCTGATGACTTTATCTTTCTAAGTAATTATTTGAATTAATCGCAAAGAAGGATTGGTCGACTAGGAACGAAAAGCAAAAATGTTGGCCTAAATTTTAATATGCAGAAAAGTGAGGTAATATTTTACATCCTCTGCAAAAAATAGCAGTTTACAAATAGACAGTGAAGCCCCGGAAGTAGTAGGCGAATGTCTGCTTAGGATAGGTAGTAGCCGCAGATCCATATCATGAAAGGGAAATAACAAGGGGAAAAGAATGGGATGGAGCATATTTAGCAATAACTCGCAGATTATTACAATCAGCTTTCCACCCTAGCTCAAGAGGAAATTGTATATAAGCTGCATTTTACCTGTACTGATCTATGGGGCTGAAACGTGGCGGCTAATGAGAAGGGTGCTACTTAATTTGAGGACAACACACAGGGTAATAGACTGGAAAATGATTGGTGTAAGGTTAATAAATAGGAAGCGTGGAGAGATGGTGAGAGATGGAGGTTGACCGATGATCGAAAAGGGTAGCAAATTGGATACCAAGAGGAGGAAAGCGCCGCAGGTGGTGGTAGAATATTAGGTGGCGAGATCAGATTAAGTGTTAGCAGGGGTCAAGTGGATGCAGGTAACACAGGTCCTGGTTAATATGAATAATATTGGAAAGACCTTTGCCCTGCAGTGGGTAGAGACCTGCTGACGACGATGATGAATTTTGTCAACTGCCAACAATCGTATGAGACACAAAACTTTTATTCGCTGAAATAAAAATTTGTTTTAGGTAATTGAAATTTCTTGAAATTCGAAAAATCAAAAATGACCGGAAGCTACGGAAATTTTCTTTCATCTTCACTCGTCTTCCGTAAATAACTGGCGTGTTGCATCCAATGGCTCTCAGCACGAGATAGCTAAGGGTGGTTTCCACTTCCTGAAATAACCTTTTAATTCGTGAATGTGCAGGAAGCACCGAAGATATTATAGTTTGAAAAACATTGTCTCCGACATACGTAGATAAGAGGTAGGCATATCTGCTAAAATTTCAAAGCCAACAATCGTTTTTTGTAGATGCTAAAAGAATCTCCTGAACGCAAATGAAACATGAGTTGTCTCTCTCCGACATTAGTCCTCAGACGCATTTTACAATCTGCGTCTAAGGCATCAACATCGCACCCATTGATTCTGATATTAGGCTGTAGTTAGAAACCAGGTCACACCTTAATCGCCTTGTCAGGTAGCAACATATAGGCACCTCTGTATTTAGAGCCATGCGAGTAGGATTGTTACTGTGGAAAATCCTTTATGAAGCACAAAGCCGAAATGTACGTAGTTGCGACTACTCGTTGCGTATAAAAGAGCAAAGTTGAAGGCTTTGTATACGCTCTGTAGCAACCACATTGTTCCTAGATTTCTCCTTGGCGCTTTTTGAACCGACGAATCAGGAGCGCGCATCCAGAACGTGCCTGCGCTAAATGCGTCGACAAAAAGAGCGAATAAAATATCTAGCTTTCAGAGCGTCACGAGGAAAGGTAGATCGTGCGCGCCTAAGCTACTTATAGGCAGTTTTTTCTCACCTCTGTCATTTTTGTTTTATTTCTCTCCTCTTCCATGAGGTACGCTTCAGTATTTGTCTTACTTTCTTTGCTACTTCACATAAAGTGAACAAAAGGGTATGCATTCGTCACGACCAAAACACGCCCCTTCTAGGCTTAAAAAATCGGAAGAGATCTTCGAACAAGTCATGACGGTAGCTAAGGCTTCTTGCTCTCGTCCCTCGACCTGCTTATTTGCTGCTCTTTTCCATGAAAGATGCCAGAACTTTTGTAACAACGTCTGTCCCTTGGATGGCTGTTAGGCGGAATCGTCTTTCTTTCTTTACTTTTCTTTTTCCTGTAAGCTCAAAATCTCAGTAAAGGCGTGCACACGTGCGAAATATTTGCTTTTCGAAAGCGCTGTTTGGATGCCACCACAAGAATAAAAACACATCGCAATATGGCCAGGAAAAAGGAATGGCTGGAGAGGTGAAGTTCACGTTAGGACAGGGGCGAAAATCCTGGTGAGTATCAATGTTCTCGAATGCTGCACACAACCTGCGATCGGCACCTGGGGCTGCTCTCTTACTGATTCATTTTTGTCCAACCATCGAGGGCTGCCCTTTTTCGGAAAGATACGGCGAATCAAAGTTGCTTTCTCAACGCTGCTGCTTCGACAAAGCGTAGAAATCAAATGTTTCGATAACACTTACAAATTGCTCTGAAAATCGTATTTCAGTATATGCGACGTGTTTTGAGTATATGAGTCGTTTAGAGATTTTACCATTTGCTCTTTACAGCAGGGAAGTAATATGTTTCTGATAATAGATCATTTCAATTATCTAAGTATACTGTGTGATTATTCATTGTTAATGACCCGAAGGGACTAGACGAAAGTGCATTATATATTAGGAGGCATGTTATTGGTTCATAGCGGGCCAAGTAAAAGATGTTTTTGAAATGTAAACTAATCGGCGGCCAAAAAACAGCAGCAGTGTTTCTGGGAGTACTGGGGTTTGATCTCCGCATCTGGCGCGTACTACTTCATCGATTACGTCACTAGTTCACTGCCGCAATGTGAGAATTTCGGAAACCCTGCTACCAGGTGTTAGCACAATCACAAGCTAAAAGCAGGAAACAAACGCTGAAAAGCATGCTCTCTTTTGCACAGTGTGTACAGGTTCACAGATGTGCTTTGAGTGCATGGATACTTCATTCGAGGGGGGATGTCGTGGTGATGGTAAAAGCCAGTGCCTGGACCGATGACGCGGACGAGCAGGCAAAAGATGAACATTTGTTCTTACGCATCCCTTAAAAGGCTCTTCAACAACTCTTACTGCTCATCTTCGTCAGGCACTGGAAACTTCGAGGAATTACCACTTTCGCCCTATTAGAGACAGTATGAAAGTAAATATATTTCATTACGATGATCTCACAAGAATGGTTTGGAAGAAAAAAATCAAGAGCACTGAAACACACAGAATGAAAACGCCAGCAGAAGCGCTTGTCCGTTCGTTTTCTTTGTCATGTGTATGCTTTAGTATGTTCGTGTTCCCATTCCAAATTTATGTACCATATAGACCAGATTCATGTCCTGTTAAGTTATCTCACAGGAATGTCTTAGAAAAGGAGAACTTCTGTTGGGTAGAAGAGGGCTGCGAAATGGTACGGACTACTGGAGCCCTAGGACACATCTTTTCTTGCACTGAACATTGATGACTGGGAGGAGGAGTCATCCTGGCTTCCCATCGCAAATTATTCTTCCAAATCACACCGAATTTGTTGCGACATCCGGAAGGTCGTTGCTTGGACATAGCTTTGGCTCTGCTAGGAAACATAGTGGTGTCTCAGTTCAGTGGGAGGTTCACAATGGTGATGTAAATACATTTGTATATAACAAGCATCCTCACTAAACCAATTGTATGTGCTGAAAACACAAAGGAATGATTGAACAGAACATGCATATCTTAAGCCCTAATTTTATTCTTGACTGGTTGAAGAATATGAGCTCCTTAGATTGCTCTGAAAGGCTGCGTCGCATTACAATGACCAGGCAGACTCCTGTGCGTTCTCCTTATCCTTTTTATGGATCACGGAATCTTGCCATTGTCGCATGGCATTTCTGCAAGAAAAATGCACTGAGGTAACAATGGTCCTGGAGTATTACGTTGTAGCTCTACATAGGTGTAAAAAACTTACGCGCTGGCTCGTAAGGGCCCCGGCACATCTGGGCATGTGGTCAGTGCTCTAAGGGCGACTGTCTCATCGCATGGCTTCCTGAGGCAGACTGAATAAGTAACCCGCCTTTCAATATTGCCTCTTACAGCGGCAAAAATTGCATCTGAGAAAACGGTGTCTTCTATGAGGCTTAACGGTAACAACCCCTATTTCTATCCGCTGTTTGACTATATATGTGCAGCCCGGTCAGGTGAGTTTTGCACAGAGTCTTAGAGCGATCTCTTTTATTGTCTGGGCAAGGTTGGCGCAAGGCGTCCTGTACCATCCGAACAGTCACTTTGTTTCGCAGCCAACCATTACACCCGTGATTGCCTTCATTACTTCTGAAGGGCAATTTGAAAATTTATTTTTCGCGTCAAGAAAGCACGCCTGAACCACATTAAATGACAAAAATAATGTATTACTGAAATTTAAAATCTAAGATGTTGTCGCTGTTTTGAGAAAACTGGATGAGTACAAAAGCGGCAGTATAGGTTGGGCACAGAATGCGTAGAATTGAACTTAATCTATCATATTCCTGGAAACACCACAGAATGCTGCAACGCCTATATGATGATGTTGACGCTATGCATTTACGCCCTTTTTGTTGTTGTCTAATTTTATTATATTTCAGTAACAAAGAAATATTTTTCGGCACGTTATTTTTCTTTGTTCTTTAAACGGTTTTGCTGCGCGTGGTGAATATTTAGTGCCAATTGTCTTGCTGTGGCGTTTTGAAAGTAACAAGAATGGGATGCTAAAAACAAGACAAATACTATCAGTTACCATAAGGACCTAAACAGACCGATACGATTAAAACACATTGGAGGACACTTGAGCTTCACCTTTAGGGTTGTAAGCACATAGCGAAGACAACAATGCGACATACAAAGCCCAGCTTTAATCAAG
Source organism: Amblyomma maculatum (assembly GCF_055883805.1). Lineage (NCBI taxonomy): Eukaryota > Metazoa > Arthropoda > Arachnida > Ixodida > Ixodidae > Amblyomma > Amblyomma maculatum. The sequence continues at coordinate 359,265,039 of NC_139344.1, read as the reverse complement.
CCTTATGAACGTACCTGCTTGGTCTGCGAGTTGCGTATTTGAGTCGACATCCAAGAGTAATGGAAGGCTTATTCTTACTGCATCTTCCAACTACAAATGAATAGCCCCGGATTGCAGCTCCTGCTAGCTTTCCTATATCACGTGGTCTCGTTAGGTCGCAAAAATTCTGGATGAATCAGTTCCCAGCCATGCCAGCTGCCGGCTTCTACTTGCCAGCGCCATACCCGTCACCTTGCGCTGGCAACCTTTAACACTACCGCGCTAAAAGAAGCGAGGACAGTAATAATAGTTCTGGTTTATATAGGGTTACAGCACGGCAGGATGAACATTGCACTGAGCACATCATGTGTAATATTATGAAGCAGCTCTACCCATTATCAGAATTTTTGTTTCGCACATGAGCTGGTTATACGGGCAAACATATTATAGCACGCACTGATGCGAGCAAAAATTGAAGAATTTTAACGCAGTGCACGCAGCAGAATGTGATATTAGGATCTATTGGGCGAGATGCAGCCCACTAAAAGCCGAAAGTCCAATTGAGCTGAAGTGAAGGCTTCCGAAAGGACTGCGTTGCAAGAGCGAACAGTCCTAACCTATGCTTGCAGAAAATGAAAGCGGCCACACCGGGTTGCACTCGTGGACCCAAAGCCATAAAAGCTGTATGTATCGCTTTCCATGCACATCGTTTCCCTCCTGGTAAAAAAAGAGTATAATGTACGCGTGCTGCTTTGACATCAAATCAAGTTACGTAAGCCCAGTTCTATGAGCGAAGTGTTCATCGCCACCGCGCCGAGAATGACCAATCTTTTTTCGCGTGAACACGCTAAATCGATCAAAATACGCCATTAGTGGCCTTTAGGCCTAACTGCAACGCCGCAGTCAGACGACTTGGAGCAAATACGGGTGATGATTTTGACACCCCGCTGACTGACGTTGTTTTTAATGAACGAGGCCTCTGCAAATAAAGTTTGAGAGTACTGAAAAGCCTGCACGAGAGAAATACAAAAGCGTGATGGCTTTTGCTTTCTTTTGTCTGCTTGCTCCCATAAGGTCCTACATCCTCCTTTGGATAGACAAGGTAGAACGAGAGGAAGAAGATGGCTTGCACGGTATAAAGAATAACTGAACAAGTGTAAATGGGGTACGCCTCAGTTCGCAAACCCAGACGAAGAGGAGTCCACTTGTCGAAACGTTGGCTTACCTGCGAACTGAGGCGTACCCCATTTACCCTTGTTCAGTTCTTCTTCATACTTTGGCCAGACGAGGAGGCCGTGGGCACTCTTGCAGGAAGTCTACATATAGTAGTGGTTACCGCACTCAGCTGGGAAACGGAAGGATGACGGTTTGATTTCTAGCGTGGACACGAAATGTTGCCTAAGTATTCGTTCGTAGGTGCATGCTCTGGTGAAGAGATTTGATGACAGCACTGCCGACTCACTGTGATGACACTGATTTCGAACAACAAGCGAGGTTTCGCCAGGTCACGTACATATTTTTTTTGCTTCCCAGATTGGTGCATGGAAACGTCCATTCAATGCCATCTGTGGTGCCGTTATTCATGCTAAAGCATATGATGGCTATATTCGCTAAATACTGTCCGCAAAATGTGACACTTGAAGCTGGTATCTGCAAAGTCATCACCTGATGACGTCATCATCACATGACGTCATGATTCATGTAACTCATGGGGCCTTAAAACTGCTGCGTCGTTGCATAGCCATAAGTCATGATTCATGTGGCTTCATTGGTTGTTGAAGTTATGAGTGTTACTTTAATAACAGTGACAGCAATGGTTAATGACGTCATGCAGCCGTCAAATCTATAGGTCGAGGGTCCCTCCCGCCCCACAGTTTGTGAGTGCTATCAATCCCCATGGATTGGAATAAATATAACAAGTAGAGAAGCCTGGGATACCCTGCCGCGAAGCGCGGACCCTGCGATCCGACACCGCGCCGTCCATCTGGAGGAAGAGGCCTCAACAAGCCAGGGGCTACCTTCCAGCCTCTCATCCGCGGCCGAACGACTCCACGTCATCCCCGGCACGCGTGCCCGGGTGCGAGGAAGAGGATGCCCATTTCTGATGGAAATAAAATTTGTGCAACCAACCAACCAAATCCGTAGGCTCTGTCAACCTACACCTTGAATGCTGCGAGACATAGTCGTCTGAGGAGTAGGGGGATGTGCAGGTTTTGAGTTAGTTCTCAAACATTTCATGTGACATCACTCGGGTCACATGTCACACGATGTATATTGTCACGTAGTCGTTTGAGCACGAACGCAAGCCTTTAATGGTGGTTAGCCCTGGACGGCAGTTGGAAGAGAACAATGAGAACTGAGAGCAATGTGAAGTACACCTGCGCACAAGCCTCGCAAAGAGTATTCACAAGAAAAAGAAGCAAATAAGCATGGACAAAAAAAAAAGCTAAATAAGAATTCACAAAAAAAAAATACGTAAGCAGTATCAAGAAACATGCGGTTATTGCGCGGAGTTAGAACACTACAGATGCGCAGTTCTCGCGAAAACTAAGGTTCCATTCTATCGGCGTGAACCTCAGCGAAGCCGGCAGCAATTTGGTTGACCGAAACACTATTTCCATTAGAATTATAACCTGATGCTGATGGCGCGAAAGACGCCTTGGGCATCAATTGACCGATATGTGCTTGAGTTGTATCTGAACTCAGCAAAAAGATGATTCCTTAAGTCGATTTCTCCTTTTGTCTTCTCTTGCTTTGGGCCTAGCGATGTCTGCTTGCTTCATTTCCCTTGACAAGTTAGACTATGCCAGGAGTGAAGCTCCTATGTTTAAATATGAACATACGGTGTACGGTATGTGTTTACAGTGTCGAAAAATGAATGCGTTTGATAGCTTCATCCACCATCACTGATGCGAATACCTAAGACAATCTATAAAAGTAGCGCTGAAAGCTAAAAGTGCGCTATTGAGACAAAACGTATCTAATCCTGGTTTACGGGTTGCGCGCTGGAGGGGAAGTTGGCGGAAACAAAAACATTCAAAAGCAGTGGAAGGGACGAGGTCAAGCTGACCAAAGAACTTGCGACTAGGCCTAAGAACACAGAAGAGGCAATGGCAGTAATTGTTCAATCGGTAAAGTGCAACGTGAGACCCTCGATATCACATACGGTGACAAAAGAGGAAAGGTGCCGAGACGCAAAAGTATTTGGTCCTCATATGGAAGCGTCTTCGTGGATCTACGGCGGCGATCAAGTAACGCTACAGGCGGTAACCCGATCTCCCTTAAGAGCTTGCAAGATGAGGATCAGCTTGAAGCGGTTCTTATGGAGAAGGAAGAAGACTGCCTGAAAGGACACGGAGGCAGGAGCAGTTCTTTCAAAATTGAAGTACAGAGCCCGATGAACGCACTTGAAAAAAATTGCTGGAATAAGCTGACTCGAGTATTTTGAAATTTTCGGAGACGTTTCAGGGGCTACAACTGTACTTAATAGCTACAGTAGCGCTTGCAGTGCCATCTACACAAGTCAGCGTTGAGAGAGCATTTTCTGGACTAAAGTATATCATCTCGTCGAACCCGGATGACTTCAACAACCCTCGACAATGTCATCTTTCTTCGGTCTCTCTAAGCTGCCAAATAAAAACGTTGCCAGCATTTACTAACAACATAGTAAAATATTTGCGAGTAGCCGTGATGTCATGTCATGGTTGTTGTAAATTATGCGACAGAACATACCAGTCTAGCCTCAAAGTGGTCCTGGAAGGGACTTAGCGTGCCTGTGCACGCACTCATGGCGCGCAATGAGACAGTGGTCAATTCGCTCCGCGGGCACAGGAGCAAGACAGTTAATTAACTCGGTTCTCCGACAAATATGATAAAAACGCAACCCCAATACGTGGACTTTTGTCAGCGCCTTTAGGACCAAAACACACTTGCGCCTTTGCGCGCCGGAGTGGCGCAGTGGTTAAGGTGCTTGGGTACTGTCCCCAAGGATGCAGGATCGAATCTCGGCTTCGGAGGCCGCTTTTCGATGGAGGCGAAAAGCAAGGCGCCCATGTGCTGTGCGATGTCAGTGCACAATAAAAAGCCCCAGGTGGTCAAAATATTCGGAGTCCTCCACTACGGCGTCTCTCATAGCCTAAGCTGCTGTGAGACGTTAGAGCCTACAAATCAACCAAACCAACACTTGTGCCTTTGCGTTTTCCCTCCTAAGAAACGCAAAATGCAGGACGTCCACGTGCTGTGCGATATATAGTCACACATCTGGTATATAGATTGCTAGTCAGGAGCGTGTGATTAGTTAGACCTTCATCTGATTTGAACGTACTTTAGTGGCAGCTGGACGAAACGTTGTTGTTTAGTTCAGTAGTAGAGGTTTCGCTCTAAACTAAAATTTATGTACATTTTTGTGCCTGAAAAGCACATCACGAAACATTAAACCCTTTTAACTTTCTTTTCGGCGCAGGACAGCTTTACTTGGTCATGCTCCAATGAAAATAATCATTAACCCTCATTCTGTTATAATAGTCAGTGATTCATAATAAACATTTTTCTGAGGTCTTTACACCAAGTGGAGCCCGTAAATTCTGACGACAAAAGAATAGACGCACCACTACATGAATTTTCTATTATTGTAAAGTGGAACAGAAAACGAAACTCAGAATTAAAAAAGTGGAGTGAAAAAATGCCCACAAAGCTCTTTAATTTTTTTCGAAGCCGTTTGAACAAAATTTTGAACAGATCGGGGCACGGTCGAACCGGTTTAAAAGTACGTTCAAACAGGTTCAGAAGAAAAGAAAAACCTTGGATATGTTTTGAACCCCTTCGAACCGGTTCGGGCGTTGTCGAACCGGTTCCAACAGGAAAGTAATAGGTTTTCAAAGCCAAAACCAAACCTGAACCCGAAAGGCATGAACCCCAACCCCTACGAACCCGAAAAAATTCCTTTTCGACACCTTCGAGGTTTTTATCCCAAAACAAGTCTTTCGCGCCTAGAACAAAAAGGTTATAAAGCATTGCGTCTGCAAAGAAGGCCCAGCCATCAATGTCAGGGCATCAGGCTTACTTGCAATGTCTCAGTGTTATGGCTTCATTTACAACTTCTTTTATGGAGTTTCCTGATTATAGCATCTGGCTGCGCTGCTATCAGTCCCGTAAGAGGCAAAATAATTGCGCTAAAAAGTGCAACATATTTAGGATGGGAAACTATAGAAAAACGCGGAAAGAAACTACGCAGTAAAGTACGCACTGAAGTACGCACTGAAGTTAGCCTCTCTCATGCGTAATCTCTTTCCGTGGTTGTCCTTGTTCGCGCCATAGTTTCTTGTCTTAAAATAATTATTCTCGCCTGTGTTAGGATGGCGTTGAGAGAGCACTTCAGCGTTTTTCTCCTTCCTTGAAATGCATGACATTTGTTCCGTCTTCGTTCCCAAGCCCTCTAGCAGATTCCAGCATCTCAAAAGCGTTTGTAAAAACCAAGGTAAAGCCGACAGAATGCCCAATGCTATCAGAAACACACAGCACAGTTCGTCACAAATTTATGAAGACAGGCAGGTACCAACATAACAAAGGGCACTGATAGAACAGCGAAGATAATGAGAAACAGCGGCGCTGAAATGAGACTAAGAGAGGGAGTAAAAAGGGGCATAAAAGACGTAAAAGAGCTGCTCGTCGATTCATGTGCAATCTCTTGTTCCAGCGCTCCGTAATCCAATTCCGCTTTCGACACATGTCCCATTGCCGTTGGAGGGTCTTCAGTGGATGGACGCCACGTGCCGGGAGAGGAGTCAGCGATCCTTGACGTTTCCAGGCGTACCACAACTCTCACCGCGCGCTTTCTCGCCAATTGCTTTCACTACCATAATTTGCGCTGTACTTTTTTTATGATTCGACATTAGGTTGCTGATAGGGGTTAAAGGAAAGCATTTTATTTCGTATTTCTGATCTTTTCTTTATCTGCTGCCGATCTTCAGTCGCGGAGTGTCTCCGTCATCAGTAGTGGAGGAGGCTGGAGCACATCTTGTTTTATAAAGGAGGCTATAGCTGGAGCACATCTGATGAGAAGAGATGAGTCGTTGGAGAAAGATTTGATGTTAGGAAAGGTTGAGGGTCACCGGAGAAGGGGTAGGCAGCGAATGCGATGGTTAGATGGCATCCTTGAGGCGCTGCAGATGAAGTTATGTGATGTTAAGAAGATGGTGAGAGACCGGAAAGCGTGGCGTGATATGGTTCATAGGGTCACGAAGAGTCGGACACGACTGAACGACTGAACTGAATTGATATATTTTCTAGCAAACATAATTAGAATCAATTCTTTCATCCAAAACAAATTTTTCGACGTAATTATAGGCTCAGAGCCCTAACTTTTTTGCGCTCCTTAAAATTTTCACTTTAAAATCATGTTGTTTTATTAGAAACGGCGCACTCCAACGTTGTTTGCACCGACTACGACTAACGACTGAACTGAACTGATGGTCGGAGCTGCTGCTGCTTAATTTGCGTCTGTTTGGAGCTGGCTGGAGCAAAGCATTGACCTCCACGGTCAGACGCTGTCGTATTGTCGTCTCCGTCGGGGAGTCGACTCATCAACTCTGCCTTGCAAATTGCTGGACAGCGTCGGCCCTCCTACACTCCAGGCAGCAAAGCGCTTTGGGCGCTCAGGGAAGCCATCCATGGTGCTAGATAATCGTCTTGGCTCGCGTGAAAATGCAGGTGCAGCTCGCATTGTCTGTGCTGCAACGGCAGCAGCGACGTGGGAAAGGCGTGTTGGATTGTAAGGCGGGAAGGAATGGAGAAACGGGGTGAAGAGAAATGCTGAAATGTGCGGAGGATTTTATTTACTTCAAAGACGCTAACGATTGTAAGGAACCATACCGTCTGAAATACGGGTAGAAAATTTGCTCTTGAAAGGTCATATCTTGTCGCATGGTCAGCTCAGATCTGATACTGCCACCCATGCATGAAATTAGCTGGATAAGATGGAAATTCTCAAATGGCGCGAAAAATTCAAACAATTATTCTGGTAATCTTGCGTCAACACGTGAATATAAAAGTGGGCGGATGTTTAGAACGATCCTGTCACTTCCTGCTAATAGCATTATATAAGATGATGAAAAAGAATGTAGGAAATTATTTTAAAAACTATACCAATCTGACCCTGCTTGATCTCTTACCCATTTCGCTGTTTACGTTGTTCTTGTAAAAAATCAAGCTCTCACTTTCGAAAGCCAACGCAATGGTTGATGTGCAGCACATCTGAGTTGCCATAAAATATATCAGTATGCGTGCGGTATATTGCGAGACGAAAACGAGGTTGTAGAATCCGTATTTTTTTCCCTTGATCCCGACTGCTCTCTCTTTAATACCGCATATTGCTTTTTACAGCTAACTGCAGTTGCTTCGTTGTTAAGTATGTATGTGTGTTGTTTTCTTCGTTTAGAAACAGAAGGCCCCAGAGCACTGCAAAATTTGTAGTTGAGATATGCGAAAGCCTGATAGTTCCTTCTGCACACGGTACATAACACGCCCCTTGTCGAACAAAACCACCGTTTCGTTGAGCTCATCAAAGTTCACTGCCATTATATAGTTGGTTTGCAGGAAAGAAGAGGTACAGTACCTCTCACCTGCAGGTCAGATACGCTTTAGATCCGGTACACTGTGCTTTACCATGTGTGTGCATAGCCAATATGACGCAGTCCTAAGTCCACAAGAATTAGCTTTCGTTTTTCAGCTGTTTGGACTTTGCAAACAGCCATTTGTTTTAGGTGGTGAGTTGGTCGTTTATATAGACCGACGCGGTATCAGAAGGGCTGAAGCCAAGATCATTTACATAAATGCGGGCCTTGCGAGCTTTCCTGAAAAGCTCAGCCTTTTTAGGCAGAGAGGGGAATCGGGCGATCAAGTTCTTTGTGCCTGACTGCTCTCCAGCTGGAACTGGGTGAACAACGTCTGTCCCTGGTCTGTCACGCCTATCACCTACGGCCTTGATATCATGATTCTTTCCTGAGTGTTGCTCTGATTCTTCCATTCTCTTTTCAAGGTCGCCTTTTCGTGTTTTCAGAGCGTTACTTTTCCTCAGTCTAGATTTCAAAGTTTTTTTTTTTTTTTTGCTTGAGTTGATTTTAATGTCTTCGTGTTTAAACCGTATAATTTGAAGAGTTAGGGATGGTTTTAATGTAATCAATTTCTTCCTCTAGATGACTGACCCCTAAAAAAAGGTTCTGCATCGAACTTAGATACTTCTTTGTCCTTGGAACTGATATGTGCATTTTTCTCAGAGAGAGTTTAACCTGTTCATGTACATGCAACAAAACATTAGAAAGGTTCAACGCTGCTGAACCAAATGTGCAGCGAAAGCTTTCGCTGAGGGCCACCGAATGTTGCAACGAATACAATCAGTTTCATTGAAGGTATCAAAGTTCGCAGGCGTTCTAAGCAGAATTCACTGTCTAGCCCTGTGCATGCGATGACGGCAGAAGCTTTTCTGCTTCACTTGGTCTGCTCTCGTGGCGGCGAGGGCACGCGCAGTGGGTAAAGTACCCTTCTTCTCCTCTCCACGCCGTCGCACGCATCTGCTCGGATGACTCTACCATCATCCTACTCTCTGTAGCGAGCACAGCAGAGGAACACCTGTGGAACGGCGTAACTAGTTGCCATGGTAACGGCGCATGCGCACTGCCACTCTTTTACAGACCCAGTGAGATGCACAAAGGGAAGCGTAGTGTTGCTTTCGTCATCTCAGGAACTGCTCCAAATGGCCTCTATATTATGTTCCTTAAACGTGGACATAATGGTGCATAGGCTACAAGTTCGCAGGGATGAGTGGATGTAGCTAACAAACGACCTAATTAATTGAACTTGAACCTGAGAGGCCTTCACCCTGCAGTGGGTAAAGTTCGGCTGGTGAATAATATAAGACTAATACGCTGCGTAGCCCAGTGAAAAATTTCAAATGCGTGACTGTCACGTCACCTCTTCTCTTCTGGCAGACTCTGGAGCAGATAGTAGCTGATGACCATGATGAAAATTATATCCCAGGCTATTCAGTTATACGAGTTATCCGCTGTATAAATAGCGAGCAGCTAAGTGTACCAAAGTGAATAGGACGGTAATTTTTTCAGTGAAAAATTACCTAATATTAAACCGTCAAAGATAAGTATATTCAAAAGCGTTGTTTTTAAAACACGTGTTATAATAGGCAAAGAAGAAAAAAAAGTGTGCCCCGTAGAAGAGAGAAAGCAAAGTTCAAGAATTTTTAAATTGCAGCTAGAAAATTTAACGTGTTGAGAAAGCATGCTTTTATGCGCTCGAAAAACAACCATTCCCCTTACAGATGAAAACCTGAAACAGACGCCTAAAAATCGAAGGATCACGTGCAGGTGGTCGTTCAATCAATAAAGGCGCGTATATAGTCCGACGTGTTCTGCGCGCGCGCTAGCGTCGCTTGCGGTCAGTCCCGCTACGCTGGATTCGCTACGCCGGACGGAATGTATCCCCTTTATACTTCGGCGCTGCGCGCCGTCAGCGGCCCTCTTCGGAGCATGCTCAGAAAGATCGCCGACCCGCAGACCATTTGCATCCCGTTCGCAGCCTCAACCGTTCGCGGGTAAAGTGATCTCGGAGCTTCTACCACAACTTATAGCATTCTTCAACTGTAGATAGAAACGAGAGGGTGCGTGCAGCAAGTGGGAAACTCGCTTCGGCCGGGAAGCATACAAATGAAACCGAGCACAGCAGCAATGAACAGCTCACCTGTCAAGAGACCGTAGCTCCGCCTTATCGGTTCTCTGAAGTCGAGTAGCTTCATGTAGTGCACACTGGTGTTAGCAATATAACGAAAAAACGAAGATATGTGAAAGAAAATCTGGGCACACCAATAAAATACGAAAACGAACAATGCCGATATTAGCAATTAACCGCTCGATTACAAATACGCCTCTTCGTTTCGCACACGCACTTCGCATAGTTTTCAAGTGTCCTCTCTTCGTGCTGACGCACCGCTCACTCCATCGCACATTTGTTCACGCGCCCGCTCTCATTGTCGAAGCACCGCGCACTGCTGCTCGGTATCCCGTGATCACACTCTCTCACACCAAAACATGGACGCTGTATTCTTTGCGCACTAGGCCCATTCAAAACGAAAATACCACAACCAAAACAAGGTAAACACGGATGGACGGCACGGCGCCGACTCGTCGGAGGCACGCTGCAGGTGAGGGTTGTCAGTTTACATCGCACTCACGGGACGAACACGTGTGGTTCAAGGTTCAGGCGGGAATTCCCGGCGCAATAAGCCAGCCGCTGGCTTCGATAAACCTCTCCACCAAGCTGTCCGAAGCGAGTTCAACGTTTGTGCCGCTCGCGCCATTCACGCTGTTCATGCGGCTGTCCGCCATCTTTCTCTGCGCGATGCATTCTGGTAGATGGCACAGGAGCCATCTCCACGCCGCTCCCGCCGGAGCGCGCTGGCCGCCGCCGGTTACATTGGGCGCTGGAGCTCACGGAACTATCGACGGAGTGCTTTCGCCAACGTTGCGTTGCCTCGCATTATATTCGCACCTTAAGAGATTGCAACACTTGAGGAGAAACGTGGATTGACCGGCATCGCTTTCTTACAAAGGTCCGTCTTTTCTGAATGAAGAAGAGCCCGAGTCAAGCCTGACGGCTTGCTTCGGTTAGGCTTTGTGCTAAGGTATCCTTCTGGAAAAACTCCGGAGCGCACGAAAAGAATATAATAAAGAGCGAGAAAGAAAGATTTAATGGGGTTCCGGGCGTCCTCCTGCTATGCGGCCATTGTTTTGAGACGGTGTAGCAGCGGTTCAGTGAAGCGTTCAAGCGTGGCCGAAGAGATAGCGGCTACTTCCCTTGAAGTTGAAAAACAATCTCCCCTTGCCCTCACCATTTCCATTTCCTTATCGGGGACGTACTCCCTTGTCCTTCAAGCTTGAAGGCCGGCAGAGTCGCTTCGTGGAAGCTATCGACTTTTGGTCGAGGGAAAGTGACAGAGAGCGCAAGCGGAGTCCAGAGCTATCGAAGTAGCTAAATCTTCGTTCTCTTTGTAGCATGCCTCCTCTCTTGTGCAGAAAGAAGGATAGATTTTCACAGAACCCATTTATAACAAAACGCCAGCTCCGTTCCTCTCAACAATGTTGCCGGTCTTGGTTGGCGTGCCGATGGAGCGAAAGCGAGCGTGTGGTGTAAGCAAAACTTGGGAGTGCAGAGCGTGTCGATTTCTCGTGTCTGGCATGCTCAATGGTGGAAAGATCGCGGGCTGCTTTCCTTATGACACGAGCTGGAGAATTATAAGCATGGCCAATCCGCGAGCGTTATATTAAAGGAATGGTGAATTAACACTGGAATCGAAAGTAAACACCTAGATGAGGTTGCGATTTCTTATCAGGTGGTACTATTTCTCACTAACGATACCTCCAAGAGGGAAAGGGCAGAAAATTAGTAAATACCGTTGCCATTTGTCTCTCTTGTCACGTATTATTTTTCTTAGTCGCTAGGCACATACTGATGTATGGAACGGGTAAATTGAAATATAATAATTCGGGTGAGAGGTTATAAGAGTAAAAGTTTGTCTCTTTCTGGTCCATCTTTCTTTAGCAAATTTTCTTCTCGTGTAATCGATTTTCAAAGCATCTATGTCTAAAGCATTCATCCTTTACATAATCAAATTCTGGGCGTAAATTCTACAGCACAGAAATGAGTGCATAAGTGGAAAAAACTAACTAGTTATGAATTTATTCGGAGCGGGATACATTTTTTCTTTGTAGAAAAGTCCGTTTTAATTAACGGTACAAAAATGTTTATCCTTTTCGTAAACAGGAGTTAACAAATAACATGGCACCTCGCTGCTAACGTTCGTCTCTGGGAAATCTCCGTAAAACATCTCCACTGCTGTAGTCGTTTATTTTTCTTAGACGTCTCAACCTGTTTTAACGAATAATATCCTTCAATTTCGCATTACTGCCTTATTGCGTACATCTTGAACATTCCAAACCGTCTTGAATATTGTTCGTAATTTTTATTTTTTATCCGAACAGCGAACGCCTTTTTACCATTCACACAAAGACTTCTTTGCAACCTGAAATAATTACCTCCTCTCCTTCCAGACTTGGTGCCTTGCTCAATGTGAACGAATAGTGCTTAGCAGATGTGGTGTGCTGAGACATTTTTCGCTTCAAAAAAAAAAAAAGAACAATTAATTTGGGCCCACAGCATTTTGATTCGTCTGGTCTTCCACATACATATGTATTGTATTCTCTCAGATCAATGACGGAATCCGAGTCTATCATAAAATAGATTTCACCACCTTCGCCTGTCTATGCTTCTTGAAGCCGCCGAAACTGTTTTTCGATGCCTGGAGCCACTGCACGAATTTTCTTTTTTTTTTATTATTTTCAAGAGGGGCATGTGCGGAGACACAAATCTTACGCTGCTTTCACTATATTACTAGTTTTCATTTTCCGGCAAACGCTGCGTATCATATTGCAAATTTTTAAAATACATTTTTTACGGTTTCAGTACATTTTTTTTAATTTTTTTTTTGTTTGCCTTCTTTACCCTGTTCTGCAATTTCGCTCTCCCTGACTAGATATCAGTGGTATGTTTTCTTGTTGTTTTTTTCCTCTCTTCAGTAGGAAACGCCTTAAAAAAGCAGCAAAGCAGAATTTTAAACCTAATCTTGCAAAAGGCAGGGCCAACCTAAACCATAACTAAAATATGTTCTCTCCTAAGAAACACGTTTCATTTGTTGATCAATGCTGCAAATGCAAAATATTTTTGTTTTTGGCAAGTATATATTTGTTTTGCTTTATGGGGAGAGCAAATGTGTCGACAAAATGGAGAGGTACTTAATTTCACAAGAATGCTTGTAAATTTTTTGTGCATACCAGAACAATTATTCAAAACAGGGTGAAAGCACATCTTTTCAATGTTAACAGTTCGCAAACATTTGGCGCCAAGAAATAGGATCTAAATATCTTGGAATAGAAGCAGTCTTGCGCCAAACATATCTGAATTATTTCAGATGTTATATGAAAAAAAAAAAAAAAAAAAAAACATTTCGGACTATTGAAAATAATGAAGAAAGAAATGTATTTTACTAAAGGACTGCTGCATCCAGAGAAAGGCATTGTTCTAGGGGACAGGAGGAGATTAAGAACTGACTACCCGAGGCCGAATATTCACATCGCTACAAACCGTGTCCTCCTAATAGATGGCTTTCAGTGAAGTAATAAAGTGCTTTTAGTGAAGTACTGATTTTATCTCAAAACAAAAGTTTGCTGATCGATTCATGCTCACTTACCATGGTAAAAAACAAATGACGTTTCGGGAGCGTTTCGGCTCCATTTTTCAGAATTTTTCGTCTCCATGTTGGTGAAAAAGCTTAACATCATCTAATTCAGGCAAAGATTGAAGAATGTAGGCTGAGAAAGAAGCGCCTAGAAATCGAACCGTTCTTTGTAAAGCGACATTTGGAATTTATTGCTCTGGATGTCTTCGCCAGCATTCAGTTGGTTGCGAACTAAGAAATGTACAGAAGAGATTAGAGACATCTGAAATCGAAATATCAAAAGCTGCAGACATTACTTTCTGAAAAGGGGACAGCACTCAGGGCCACACCAATCTTCGAAACACGGAATCCGTCTTCCTACAAATTCAACCCTTCCGAAGCCAAGGTGCTCAGCCGAGGTTTGAATTTCAATCAAGCTGAGTCACCGGACCCACGAAAAGTTGCATGCGCCGTAGAAGGCGCAGTACGACTTTTGGGCCAAGACGTTCAGGACGAAGTTCGAACGAAGGCGATAGGAGTGCTGTCGCGCATGAAGAAGACGTCATCGAACCACCCTCTTGGTCAAGATGAACGCTTAGCAATCCGAAGCCTCCAGGTTAACAAATATATAGCCATCCTAACGACAGATAAAAGAAATGTTACTGTTATCCTTCATCGGTCTTCTTACAAGGAAAAAAGGGAGGCCCTTCTTCAAGACGAGACCACTAATTGCCGAATCCCGAAAGATCCAACTCCAAAAGTGCAGACGTTTCTTCACAAAATGTTCACAGAAATCTTCAAGGGCTTTCCTAGTCTATGAAACGGCCTTATTATCAGTTACTATGTACAAACGGTTCAGCGCCCGCCACATACAGATTGTAAAATATGCATAAATCACGGATTCCTTTGCGCCGAATAATGGATTTTAGAAAGTCTCTTGTGTACTCGTTGTCACAGTACTTCCATGGCGTTCTGGCTTCGCTGGTGGGCAAGATAGGCACGAACATCAAAATGTCATCTGAATTCACAGACAAGGTCAAAGCGGTCGCCCTAAAAGACACAGGCGAGATTGTCTCTTTCGATGTCTGCTCGCAGTTTACAAACGTACCATAGTACAGTTACCGAACTGAACTGTGGTTATCTCAAATCGCGGTTCTTCGTCGTTACATAGCACTCCAGACTCGTCGTTTGTAGGGATCGGCGGAACGAAATGTCGTACGCAAATATGTGCGTTATTTAGAAGATATTTGTTATAAAACATAATTTCGGGGAAAAGTATGTTCTGTATCGCAAAAATCATTGCTTGGAAAAGTCTGTAACACGGGCGGACGCTGTCGACACGCTGCCTCCGTCCATGCACGCCGCCATATTCTCAGTTGACGAAGCAAACCGAGGTCGCTAAGCTCGGTTCTCCCTAATCGCGTTTAGTGATTAACCACGGTTTGGTCCGCCGTGTCACATGTGCTAACCACGGTTTCGCGTAACCATGGTTACGCTAACCGCGGTTAACTCTGCCATGTAACAAGGGCATTAGAGTGAGTGTCATTCCGGTTCAAAGTCAGCCTGTGCATACAATTCTCTTAAATGAACAATCATCTGTTGCACCAAATATGGAAGCAGATGAAGCATGTTCGGTTTAATTTGCGCATAAAATACCTTTTATTGCCTCGAGAATTAAAGTGGCAGATATATTTCGTCAAATCTACGCTCATTCCAACACACGTCTTATGGTGACATGTTTCTCGCTGCTATAACATCTTAGTACAAGAGCGTACAGGCGGGAAAGTATTTTTTATACAAGTCATAAAACTTTATCAGCTAAAAACTGTAAGTTACTGGAAGAAGCTCTGCATAAAGATATTACTATTTCATTCACTACATGCAGCCTATAGATGGCAGATGCTGGTAAAAATCAATTTTTAAGTGCAGATATGTTTCTTCTAAAGTTATAGGATCTTTCAGGCCAACCTTCAACTACCATCATTTATAAAGAGTACAACCTATGCATCTTGGGAATAATTTGCGTTTCAAAGTTCGCAAAAATAACAGAGGGAAGGAAACACAAATAATTATAGCAATAATGACGGAAATTAACATGAGGGAAAAGTGCTACAAGGTTCAGTACATTCTTATACATTATTGTTTCCTCTCTATAAGTCCCAGTCTGGAAGCAGAAAGATGCAATATCCTAATAAAATGCAAATAATATTTTGTTAGCTATATCAAATTAAAAAAAGCGCTGGGAAATTTCAATCTGCGCAGATATATAAGTGCATGATCCAAGACTCGAATTTATCAGAAAGGGGTCCTTTAAGAGGAAATTTTAGACCTGCGTCACATCCAAATTATGATGTTGGCTGCCATAAACGAGAAAGCTCTAGTGATATCATTTAGAACGAAACATTTTTGCCTAAAATATATTTATTACAAAGAGCAGCAGAACTATGGTATTATAGACGAAAATTGCTATTCTTATATTTTTTTTTTTTCATAGAAAGTAATGGCCGTGAACTGAGCACGTGCTGCGTTTCAAGCGTTGTTAGTTGGGTTATAGCTAATGGAGGCTCTTCGGCGCAGTTTACCGTGTATTTACATCGCACAGTAGAAGGGTGTACTTCCTTCTGCCAAATCTGCCTTTCTCTTGGCCACGTTGGCTTCAGCAAGCGGACATAGTTTCCACTTTGTCAAAAAGATAAGGTTTGCTTCATTTAACGCTATAGGCAGAATAGTGTACAAAGGCAACTCAGTGTCTTGAAAAGTTTCCGTGGTGAGCATGGTTTCCGCATGGCCCCGTCACTTTTGCCTTGACCGCTTTCCGGAAAAAATGTAAAACCGTTCTGGCAGGGTCGATTCCAGAAAGTAAAGAAGCTTTTGCACGTATTTCTTTCGCTCTTTAATAGAAAAAAAGATTGTTTACTTTTATTAAGCAATATTGTAACTATATGACCATCTATCTCTATTATTAGCAACCAAACAACAAGGTGTAAATAAAGCGGAATAGGGAAAAAGTAAGTATGCTGAATGCCACATCTTTCCCATGGCAGTGCCTACGTTACAAAGAAAAAGAAAATGAAAGAAAGCAAGCAAATAAACATAAAATACAGTTCAGCACTAGCGTGTTGTTGACGGAGGCGATTCGTTGGAAAGTGAGAGTCATGCTCTGAATGGAATCGGAATGAAAAAGCAGCTTCCACGTTGCATAACAAAACATCCCCATCGGCATTTTCACCGTGGCTGTCGCTTTCAGCGCACGTTTCCTCTTAGCACCCGTCTTTGCATTCACAGTGAGCGAACGCTGCATGCTTGTAATATATGGCATCCACGCAACAGTATCTGGAGAGGCAAGCGCGAGTAGTACGTGCGAAATAACAGCTTGCACAGTGTTTAGCCCGTATTTTGTGATGCCTGTGTTTCAGAATGTTTTTTTATTCAGTATACAGCATTATATAATGGGGCGCCTTGTTGCAGTATTTGGACTCCTCTTAAGATTCCTCTTAAGATTATAGACGCAACGACGCTTTTAAAAGCACCTCGTTTCGCGACTCCTCTTGCCCATCTCGATTCGTGTACATGCCATTTGCCAATAGCTTAATAACTAATGCCTAATTAATCTTTGAAAGCACCTCGTTTCGCGACTCCTCTTGCCCATCTCGATTCGCGTACATGCACTTTGCCGATAGCTTAATAACTAATGCCTAATTAATACCTCTGTTATCTCGCAAACTTTTTACAGCATAACGTAAAATACAAAATTATGTTAAAGGCCACCTATACATGATCAGAGAACCCACTTAACCAAGCAGAACTAACATGACCGCGTGGCCGATAATATCTCTGACTGGTAATGCAAGGGTTGTGGAAAACTCGATTCCTTTCACCTTCCCATATGAATTAAGGGACCCGAGATGGTATCTCCTGACAAATCGTTCATGTCACGTGGTCATAAGACACCGCACAGCCCTACGAGCAATAAGCGCCCGGTCACATCGCTCCTAGCTTAAATCTTCTAGAGAAATCCGCGCTATTTATCACTCACAACGCCAACGTCGACAAACCAGGCACCAGATTTCTAGTGTTCAGGGCCCTTAAGGCTATAAAAGAATAATGAAAGCCGAAAAAATATAAATATTTAAGAAGAACACGGTGACAGAGAAACATCCGACACGTTAAGACAAATAATCGGTGGGTGTCATTCATTTTAGTTGAATATTGTGTTATTGCATCACCAGCAAGTTTATTCCAGTGCGAAAGCATTCTCGAGAAAAAGAAATTCTTCTTATCACTAATCAGTGCCTTCAGTGCTGTTAACCTTACTCTTACAGCTGCATTGTTTTACATCCTGAGAAGGAGGGTATAGTGTTGAATCTCTCTGTATGAAATTTACCTTTGGTGATTCGAAAATCTCTTTTCACGACAGACGTAGTTTCTTAGAGTCAGGTAGCAAAATGCTTTGACTAGTAAGACGAGTGACAGATATGCGACTGTATGTATTTGAAATAAACAAGCCTCCCTTCTTTCGTTGTTTCAGATGTTAATTATGTTAAAAGAATCTCAGTTCTGAAGGCCTTCTAGCACAGAAAGCGAATAACGCTCTTATCATTAAGAAAATTGTACTATTTGTGGAAGCAGTTTTTTATCGACGGTACCAAAATACGGTCATTTTTGGATTGCTTAGCCTAGACGAGAACACATTTTGTCATTGACCTAAGTGCGGTAAAATGAATATGCTTTCATCGCAGTGAGGGGGAGTACCCCAATCGTACTTCTGAAATCATTAGTTTCAATTTCGATTTATTTTCCCATCTACACAAGGCGAAGATTGAAGGAAAAAAGCCAGAAATTGTGACTTGACATGTCCCTCGGCCGCTACATTTCAGAGCAGCAGGCAACATTCAAATTACGTCAAAATGCAAAGAATGGTTGACAAAAAACGGCTGGCGCATCATTAGACAGAAAAAACAAACAAGAATATGAAGCGCACACAAAATATTCTAAAAAAAACAACAAAAACACAATTTCTAGACAAGCAGGTATCTGGTTGTTTACACAGGTCAACTATTCATAAAGAACACCAGGTGGTCGAAATTTTCGGAGTCCTCCACTATGGCGTCTCTCATAACCCGCTTTGGGACGTTAAACCCCACAAACCAACCAAACCTATTCATTTAATGATAAAGATAAAGAAGCAAATAAAGCATGGTGAAATCTAAAAAGTAGCGCATACATCCTCTACCACTGTGCCAGAAACACTGAAGCTATAACTGCTGTTATGCAAGAAATAGTGAAAGTATAACTGCTACCGCTGTTGAGGCACTATAGATCCTTCACCCTGATGAAGGCGTCTTCAAAGCGTTAAGATGAATATAAGCGAAGATTGGCTCAAAGTTAAAAAAAAAAAACGCTATAATATTTTGCTTTTCTTATTTCATCTGCTCTAGTAAATTTTTAATTTCTTGGTTCTGGTTGGAAACACAATCATTCGAAGCGATTGTAAGCATGTTTTTCTTATTTATTTTTTTTACGGCAGCCACTCTCAGTCACATTGGTGCATAAGTAATACATATGATAAGAATAAGTTGCCCCTTCCTTGTCTTCTCCCCCTTACTTCATCCTAATTAAATAGAAAGAATTCTGTCACATAAGCAAGACGTGCTATTTCATTTTTCATTGGTGCCTTCTACCCGGCTAATCGGCTTCCTTTTTCTGCGAGTCCCATTTTTCGAGCAAATCGGAAGCCAATGAATAGCATGCGCAGCGCAAAATGACACCACTTGATAGACAGCTATACTCGAGGCCAAGGTCTCCCCAGCTGTCTTATTTTTTTTTCTTGGAGAATGCGATGTGTTTTCTCAGCAGTCGCCCAAGTTGAAGTATACTCAAAGTATCCATTTTTGTAGCTCATGTAGTCTCTTTGAGGAAGTCATTCCATTCTTCTGGGGTCATTAATCTGCCGTGGCATTAACAAGGCCGTGGGCACAATCCACGAGGCTTGAATTGCACTGGAATAAACTCTTTATTGAGCTGACGCGCCTGCTAATAAACTGAGCAATTCGGTGGTGGCAATAACGATAACAAAAGTGCTCGGCGGACAACGAACGCCCGTTGAATTCGGTTGTGCGCAGACAAAAGTCGGCGCCGAATCATCTAGATAAGCCAGCCAAGGTACACTGAAAAAATCTCGTCCCATCTAGCCTACAAAAAAAAAAAGTGATAAAGGCGCTTTTCGGGATACCGAGCGTAAACTAACAAGGAGCAAAAAATCAGTCCGTTCACCGCATTAAAGTAATAGGGCGCATGCCGTTGACTTGAAAAAACAACAGACAAGAATTTGTATGGTTCGCGGCAATAATTTGCGAGAACAGGAGAGTTTGCGGAAAGCATAACCACTTTTACTGCTTGGTTTGGTTGGTTGGTTTGTGGGGTTTAACGTCGTAGGTAGCCTCATCATTAGTGAACTCCGTACCAACGACGACGCATGTACG
Organism: Amblyomma maculatum; assembly: GCF_055883805.1. Classification (NCBI taxonomy): domain Eukaryota; kingdom Metazoa; phylum Arthropoda; class Arachnida; order Ixodida; family Ixodidae; genus Amblyomma; species Amblyomma maculatum. The sequence continues at coordinate 359,245,302 of NC_139344.1, read as the reverse complement.
GGTTCCGACCTATAGTCATTCTGATTGTGCAGTCGTGAGAAAAAGTGGCATGCAACACTCAGCCGGTGGCGAATATCAGGAAAACGGCATTGCAACGCCAGTTAGTAACAGCTGTCGGGAATTGAAACAATATTGGCGGTGCCCGATTTTATCAAAATGCATGAAATGCGGCCACTATAAGGTCGCTGTCGCTAGATGGCATTTCGATGCTCTTTTCCCGAATTCGGTCGCCGGCTGACTGTTGTACACCAGTTTTTCTCACGACTGTACATAGTTATGGCGCCCAAAGATTTCACCCCTCGTCACCAGAAATTGCGTATCAGTAACCTATTAGCCTCCTTGTAGCATATTATATTTTTCTTTGAGTATGCTCTAATATTAAATATTTACACGCTGCGAAGTGGACTGTACAGAGTGGATAAAAGAAACAAATGATCAATGAACGAGTCTTCGTCCTGCTAAAGATCTAATAAAGTGCTCCAAGGATGAGGTGGTTTGGAAAATAGTGCACTGCAAGGATGTTTATTAGTCCACACAGGCCATTTTCTTACCAGCTCAAACCATTTGCGCCCTCTACTGCCACCCACGATCTGCACTTACAGCACTGTAATAAGGGCGTGTCTTCACGTGAAATGTCCCCCTGGCTTTGACAGCATTAATGACTTTATTCTCCAAGTGTATCTATATTTGATATTTCTAGGCGACTACCTTTCAATGAAGCCGATACACTGAGAAATCAGGTATAGCTTAAATTATGCAAATAAGTCGTTCAATATAGAAGAAAAATCAGAATTGGAAGAGGGTGCAGGTGGACCGTCACGAGGTTTGTCTCTTCAAGCAAGTGTAGAGCATCCCAAGCAGCACAAAGTGGGCGGTGACGTGAAGGCCCGCGTTGCTGCCGAGGGGACAGCCCATACGGCTCCCATGCGGGATTTGCAGCAGGTAACCAGAGGTGCCCCGCGGGGGCTGTCCAATTTCGCCGCGATCGGTCCCAATCCGTATCCGTGTGGGCAGGCCAAATAGGAATTCCTGTTTTCAGCCCAGATAGCCTGATGTGGGCAGCATACCAGAATCGCTAATGAGGCCTACGTTTGTGCAGGCAGTGTCACCCTAATGGTCACGATTTTAACTTTTAAGTCGCATAAGCCCTCCAATGCCTAAATTGTACCTTCGCGCGCTTTGCGGAGGCCAGTACGTTTCGGGCTGGCCCACGTACTGCCTTCATGGGTTGAATCTGGCATACTTGGGGCTGCCCAAGTTTATTAATCACCAAATGTGAAACATTAAGCACTATGTCTTTACCTTGTAAGCGACCCAGCTACATGATAAGTTCATTCTCAATCCTACAATTATGTTGGCTGGCCCACATCATCTCCAAAATCTTGGTCTGAATATTTATTTCGGTAGTGTATGTAGAATGTGAAACATTGAGCACCATTTATTTACCTTGTTAACGACCCAGCAACATGAGAAGTTTATTCTCAATACTACAATAATGTGGGCTGGCCCACATCACCTCTAAAATGTTGGTCTCGGTAGTGTATGTAGAATATTAATAGCGGATGAGAAATGTGGAGGTAGTTTAGTACATATACTCTTAAAGAGGAACAGTTACAGCTGCATATTTTATGCCAATATTGCATATTACCATACTGTTTACAGTAAAAATAGATAGTTTTTATTCATTGCATGGATATGCTTTGGAAAGTTATATGAAACCTCCAGAAGAGGCAACTAGCGGCCGGAATAACATGAATTACATATACAAAATGGTGCCTTAAATATAGGGTGACGGTGTTTCAGAGCGATGAGCCCGCCTACGGCCAATTTGGGGCCCACTGCGGCCTTAATGAGCAGCCCCAGTTGGGCAGATCTTACTTTTACCGCATGGAATACGAACATATGTTGCATTTGCCCGCAAGTACCCCAACAAATACCCTTGTGGGCAGTGTGGGGACATTTTCGCTTTTCAGCCCGGCAGCACACCATGTGGGACCTATTCGGCGTTTTAGTGGGAAGCCCCATTCGGGCTAGCTCGTCTTCTATTTGCTTAAGGCCCACATTTGCATCGGATATGCACTAAAGTGCCCCGCAAGAGAACGATGCGGGCAGAAGCGGGAAGGAGCCGAATTTCCTGCCCCGCTACTGGCCATGCAGAAATTATCTGGGTTTTTGGGGGACAGCCCCATTTGGAGCAGCCCAGGAATATTTTGCATGAAGCCCACATTTCCGTCTGACCTTCCCTCGAATACCTCTTAAAAGTCCCATGTAGGCAATATGCGAGCATACCCGTATTTAGCCCTGCCGCGGCCCGTGTGGGACCTATTGGGCTTTTGAGCGGGCAGCCCCAATTAGGTTAGCCCCGGCTTTTTCTACACAAAGCCCCAATTTTCTTTGCATCGGCCCTAAAATTTCCCAAGCGGGACCCTTCATGGCCAGATATGGGAATATGTACTGTTAGCCCTTTCCACGCCTATATGATGCCAGATGGAAAATGCAGCAGCTTTCCCGCGTGATCCCTAAAGGGGACCCTCATGGGTGTCACTGTGTTTGCCCAAGACCAACTTGTCCATACGGGCCCCAGGTGGGCCACCCAACGTGTGCTACTTGAGATATTTTTTTGTTTGTCCTTTGGGAAAACTAACTATTAACGCCAGAAAGTAAAGTGCTTGAATAGCCGCTTAAATGCACAAAAGGAGGCACTGTGGACACGAGTCTCCTAAATACACCGCTTTGCAAGTATAGAAAAATGACAAATCAATGAAGAGTTCCACATAGCAAAAACAGGTCACATATAAGTACGCACTCCTACTCTACTGGTTCATGACTCCGAACTTCTCTATCTGCTCGGACATGACTGAAATTTCGCTTATCTTTTAGCCCTAATTGGGAGTGCTAGGTTGCATACGAGCGTTTCCTTAGAATAAGTCTTCAGTAGTTTGTGCCCCTTTGATTGGTCCCTTGTCGCTGCGCTGTTTTGTAGCGAGAGCTACATTGGCCACTGTCGCTTCACTTCGCCATGCCTGTCCGTGCCTGTCCGGTGCTTGTCCGGTGCTTGTCCGGTGCCTGTCTGTGCCTGTCCGAACAGTGAAGAAAGAAGAAGTGGTAGCAGTCTTGGGAGGTGGTAGCTGGCCGCTAACATGGCCGAACACTAACTGGACGTAGGGCTTCCTGAGAATACGTTTGGCAGGAGCTGTCAACTAGGGTCTCTTCGTTCATATGGGAAGGGGATATCACAATCAGCATGCCAAAACCTTTGCATTCACATTATCTCTAGGCCACCGAGGCAAGTTCATGCGGCTCTGTTAAAGCGGGGCTTTATGTTGGCTGGTAGCTTACGCTATCGCGTCATCGTGAAGTTGAGAGGGAAAACAGAGACATAGGTGCCGTAGTGGAGGGTTTCCGACCTCCCCGCGACAGAGGCTGTCTCCTCATTGCACTTGAATGGTCAAAAGTGCTCCCTCCCAGTCGGAAAAATACTACACAAAATGTTTTGTTGTTACGACAGAATTTCTGCGCGGTTTTTGACGGAAAACCTGTTGTCATAACAGAATGTTCTGCAGTAACATAAAAAATTTCGGTAGTTACAACAGAAAAGTGCTCTATAACTACAGACAACAGAAATATACTACAGATTAACTACAGAACTACAGAAAAGTACTACAGAACTAAAGAAAAAATTGACTTTTACGACAGAATTACAAAATGTTTTCTGGTATTTTTTACACGGTTTTGTAGTTTTTTCTGACTGGTCTATGGCATAAATAAAGCTGAAACAATAGAGGAAACTACTATGTGCGAAAGCCAAGCGTCTACTTTCAAGCGCCCTGGCTGGGATCTAAGCATAGCTATGCAGTTAGCTAAGGGGCTGAAACTTGGAGGCTAACCAAGAGAGTTCTACTTAAGTTGAGGACAACCCAGAGGGCTATGGAACGAAAAATGGTAGGGGTAACATTAAGAGATAGAAAGCGTGCAGAGTGGGTCAGAGAAATAACTCAAGTTACCGACATTCTAGCTGAAATTAAGAAAAAGAAATGGACATGGGCAGGACATGCAGTGCGCAGAGAGGATAACCGATGGTTGCTTAGGGTAACAAACTGGACTCCAAGGGAAGCGAAGCGTAGCAGGGGGTGGCAGAAAGTTAGGTGAGCAGATGAGGTTAAGTTCGCAGGGGTCAATTGGTAGAAGAACAGAAATGAAGGGGGGGAAGGGGGATAATTAGGTGGCACCTAGTAGGCTACCTTGCTGTCGGGAAGGCTCGAAGGGAGAAAACGGATATACGCACGAACGAAAACCGCACGTGTCGCAAATTTTCACACCTTTGTTTCTTGATATATTTACGCTGCTAGACTAAAATAGAACCTTCCATTGGTTTGGCTAGATTAATATGGTAATCGAGTTCGTTTTTAAACATTGAAAAGAGCATTTTTACACCACTTTAGCGCTGAGCGCATGTAAGGTATTCATACTTATTTTCTTCAGCGTTGGATAGGTTTGCTGTTTTGGGAGAGGCGCAAAAATTTCATGGACTATACGCCTGAGAAGAAGCTGAACTGCCTGGTTTATTTTGGTATACAAACTTTTAGCATATCTCGGCTGCAGCTTCTTACCTTAAAATGCTGTGACACGTCCTTGACTAGAGTGTGTTACAATTACGATAAGTCTTTAAATTAGATTGTAAATACATAGAAATCAAGGTCATCGATGACCAAATAGATGGTTATTCAAGCCTTATTGAAGAAGCAAATTCAGCAAGTAAATCAATGCTTGCACAAAAGTGTGTAATTTAAAGTTTATATTCTCAAGCTTTGCATATAGTTTGAAGAATGTAAACAGCAGAATTGCATAAAGAAGCTTTGGTCCCTGATTTCGGATCTGTAATAAAATAAAAGTAAGGGTACATAACCTATCATTAAAAGGAAAATATCCCCAAAGACGGCTGTGCCAGTCGGTAGAAATGACATTCCTTGCACACCTAGAGCTAGACTGGATTTTACGATAAAGCGGTTTTACTTTTGTTGCATTAGTATTTGCGTTATCAAAAACTGTATGAACACAGGACATACATAAACACTGTGATCTCAACGTGCTTTATACAGAATGAAAGGGGCTCTTCTAATGGGAATCATTGTGAAATGCTCTAACATTCATTTAAAACTGAATAAACATGACTTTCTATTCCGTCTCCTTTGCCTCGTCAATAATAGACAGGTCTACAATGAAAGCTTCTAGCTTTTATGGCTGTTATTCCATGTACAGTAAAATAATCACGGAAGTATCAATAATGTTAGAGGTAGTAAACAAAACTAACTTGAACATAGAGCGAAATATTCTAAAATTATGCCATGGGAGGGGGGGGAACCTACATAGTAAGCATAATGTGCGCCTTGTATCTTTCACGGGAGGGCAGACTGTCGCTTCGACGTTTATTACTCCGCGATAGCGATCTTTATGAGCCTGTCTGAAAGTGAGCGTGTTCCCCTTGTTATGCGGCACACATCTTTATTGCTTAGCCAGACTAAAACAATCGTTATCTTCTACAGCAAGCACAAAAGATTAAGTGTCGAGCAGCAGAAGAAGAGACTGACGTCCGTTAAACAGATAACATTCAGATTATTCACAGTGTAGCGTCAAAAATAAAAAAAGAAACAATAAGACTAACATATTTAAATAATTAAGCGATATAACTTTGGCGTCTGTCGATACAGGGCCTCTGATCATGCAGTTATAATAAAATGAATGTTTAGCGCAAAACAACACTGACGAAAATACAGGTTAAAACAATCGATCGTCAACTGAAGTTGTAGGGCGGGAACCCAAGCCATAAAAGAGCTATCCAATTTGTTTGTTTGGCATTCATTTTATTCTCTGTTTGGCTTCAGCCATATATTGGATAGAATTTGTCGAAGTCGAATTTGATACTTTCCTAAAACCGTAGATATAACAGATGAAGGCAATTGGATTTACTGCAGTGATGTTAAATACGGCGATTTCTTTCGCCATGTTATCGTATGACCACGATTGCATTAAAAAGGAGATTCAACTTCGCTTCCACGGAACCTTGAGTGCTAATAATTTCTGACGAAAGCCTTCCTGGGTTACAGCAGCATTCGCCCCAAAGCTATGTCACCGCTCTATTTTTGGAACCAAAAAAACGAACCCGCGAAATGCATTCAACCCCCCTTGTGCCTCGTGCTACGTGTTCCGGGACACAAGTTTCATAGAGGTGCTCTTTGATACCATCCTGCAGCAGCATCGTTACTCGACCAGAGATGCTCCGGTAGCAGCATAGAGAAGCGCGCAGAGTTTTGCAAAACGAAATTTATTAAAGAAAAGACTTACAAGGAACTGCTGTCTCTAACGAAAACAACCAAAACAAGAAAAACAAACAATTGCAGCTACCATCGCTAAGGACAGTCAAACACACGCAGCACTTGTTAGTCGGCGGAGTCAATAACAATCTTAGTTTTGGGTGAAACGCCGGGGAAGTATGCAACGTGCCTGTCATGCTGGCACCGCGCATATAACATTAATATTACAGCAGCTATACGATCAGACAGCCACTGCTCACAGTAATGAAATGGTTGCATTGGTAACGATAATTTTACGGACAAAGGACTTGAGCGATGGCTGTCCCTCTAGAAATCAAAAAGTCCAATAGGGACTAATGTTACCTAAGAAACTCAGTAAAATATAATGAAAAAATAGACTAACACATGCGACAGGCCACAAGTCTTGGTGAAGTTCATTTTTGCACCAGGTGCATTTAATACAGGAATGAACCTAACGGCTAATTTTTTTCTGTCATTCTCCGTCAAGGTTCCGTCCGACAAGGTAGATGGACGTCTAGATATAGCATGGTTACTATCAGATTAGTTTCAGAAATTCTCGTGTGCTTTTTTTTTTAATATAAGTTTACAATTTTTTTATATAATGCCAGCGTATAAAGTGCTAACTGTGAGCAGTATTTTTGTTTTATTTGCTACATCCAGTAGCAATATTGTGAAGGTACAAGGTGCAAGCTTCTCCCGAAGTCAAACATACTATCACGCGCGCTAAATTGGGTCAGAAGTAGAGTCGTTGAAACTGGACAGTCATCAATGCTCTTTGTGAAAATCAGTCCTAAAATGACATTGCAAAGAAACGAAATTACATTTCTAGCCGTTGCAGACGACAACGCGGACCGTTTCAGCCATCTGCACACGTGCCCAATGTTTCTACATGCAACGGGGTTTAGTAGATCACTAGCATAACAAGTTTCTTGCAAGGAGAAGACTTTGCTAAAAGCACTCAGGGTTTTTTGTTATCTAGGAACGTCCACCAGATCAGCTGAGACAACCAGTTTGATAAATTTGGATGTCGGCATGCGAAAACAAACATTGAATTCACCCTCAGCCCGAAAGACGTTAGAGGCATTTCAGCATGGGCTAGGAGAACAACTGAATAAACGTCCAGGTTATTTGCTCTTGTACGTCGTTGAAGGAGTGTTCTAGGGAAGAGTGCTCACATTTTTACATTTGGCTGCCTGGATGACAATGAAGATTAGTGTTCTGCGCGCAAGTACGCATGAAGCAAAGGACTACTAACAAGACATACCCCTTGTCGAAACTGTCTAAAGAGCAGCTGGGCTCTCTCTTAAACTAATGCTGCCATTCCTTTATCAGCCTGCCCAGAAGGTCAAATCAATGCGTGAAGGAGAAAAGGAAGCAAAATGCACAAGCAAGAAGACACAACTATTGCCGAACACCAGAAGAGGAACGGCAGATCCATCGTGGGTTTAAGGGGCGTAACCGGACTCGACAAGCCAAGACAGAGCACACTGATAGGCTCGAGAATGCCATGGCTGGATGCTTCTGCTGTGGCCTCTTCGATGACTGGAGGGCCTAAGGGAGCTCATCAAAAGCCCTACCGCCACAACCGCAGATCGATGATGCTGGATAGAAAGCTTCGAAGGAGCGAGCTCTCAAGGGCGCTCGAGGGATTTGTGGCAGAACGAGCGAGAGCAGTGGGTCAGGCTGTAGGAACAATATATTGCCGCAGGAGAAGGAAAGAATTCAAAAAAAGAAGCAATAGCCAATGAAGCGTAATTGCTTAGTTGCGTAGTTTTAGGCAGCCTACATCGACGGCAAGAATCGGGAGTCCCCCCAATGAAATCGGAAACAAAAGGCCAACACAAAATAAACGCATTCTGGAAAAAGTACAGGTATATGTTGATACAGAATCAAACAATAGGAAGCCATAACAGAAACAAAATTATTGCCACTCTAGGAAATGTTGGCAGGCAATTTGCCCCACAAAAAAAACGTAATTAGCCAGCGTAGCCGCATTTGATGATTTCCCGAGCTCATTTTCGAGACTGCCTCCTCAGAATCTCTTTTCGGTCCGAGTGAAATGGGGTTTGAAACTTGGTCTACTGAACTGTCGAGTTTTAATTTTCAAAACGCTCGAACTAATATTTCGGAGTTTGTAACTAAAATTTGGCAGCAAGACGAGCTCATCAGTCAAACCAACTCTGACGTTTAACGCAACTTTCAGCAAAATTTGACTGGGCGTGTTTGGATGCATGGCGAACGGACGAATGCTGATGACTACGACAACATGCAACGGACCGCGCTAGAGAATAGCAGTAGAGCTCGCCTTGTTTTCAGGTTAGGTGGTAGCTGGACGTTCCGTTCTCGATTATCCCGTTAAATACCGAGGGCAGAATCCGCTACACTTCAATAGACTTTTCTTTCGTTTGATTGTTGCTATGCTGCTGCTATGCTGAGCACTTGGTATGCATATTTGCGCACTATACTATATTTGAAGCTTGTGGAGTACTGCTTCTGCACGTATACGTCCTTTTTTAACAAAGGATCCAACGCAAAGATGCGAATATAGATTGAGAAAGGCTAAAGTGGAGCCTTCACGGTCCATGCGCATGGTCCCGTGTAAAAAAAAAAAATGACAAAAAAAAACGACAAAAGAAGAAAAATACGCACCTTTGTTTTTCTTAGTGACAATGAATGTTTGCTCCCTTTGTTTGTGTCTCATAACGACCGTCTTATTATCCCTATGTTACGCGAAGCGTACACAGCTCGTTCAGTCGAAAGGGCAACGCTGTTGCCATCACGATTGTGACAAAGCAGAATTGAGAATAACGTATTGAAAAAGGTAAGCATGTAGTTTTTATGTCACAATGTAACGAAACAGTTCGTCGTGCAGCTTTGAGGGTGGTGGGATACCATTTCGCATCCATATTATAGTGAAATTGGAGGCTACTTTGCGATTGGCATTCAAGCCGGCGACAGATGTGCCTCCAACTATATGCCGTTCACTGTAAGTGTAGGTGTCCAGGTAACAGTGAGACAGATACTATTTCTGCCTTGCGCCAAGAATCAAACAAAATAAAGGCGTCCGGTTCTCTGTCAAACTTTGTGCCTGTCTCTTAAATCGTTAAGTTCGCAAAATCGAAAGGCACTATCTTTATCAAGTCAAGCTCTTAAGGAGTAGCTCAAACGTCCTCCAAATATATATTTTTTTCGTTTTTTACCCGAACAAGGACCTGGAATATAAAGCCTTGTTATCATAGGTAGTTTAAGAGGATTATAACACTGACACGACATTACCCGTGACATCATGTTCTACGGGAAAGTAGCGGTAACACTCGATATTACACGTCCGCCGCTATGCACGAGAGTAGCGCTGGCGAACGCACTCAAGAATAGCTTACACGGAACATAAGTACCTTAGGAAGTAAACGACAGAATAGCCGCCACTGCAACATTATTCTACTTTGTAATGGTTGGCCTGAACGATTGCATTTTAATTTCGTAATGTCAACAAGAAAAATATATTTTTTAAATCCCTTACAGTTGCCTTCGCGTGAGTTTCTGCTGGCGAAATTTTTTCAAGTCTTGCGAATGTAACATTTCCTTCGGTTGGGAGGGAAAGAGGAAGACACGTTATGAAATCGCGCCACCTGCTGCTTCATTGATTTTGTTCAACAAATGCAAGGACGCAAGCGCTCTGTCAGTGACATTTTGATGACACAGTTGACATTGCAAATTCTACGGTAACGAATGCTAATTTATTACGTTTAAGCTAATTAGCAGGCTTTGTTTATTTCTGCAATGAACGTGGTCAAGTGAATAAAGTACAGCTTTTAGCAGAACCGTTTGAGTCATCTTATTTTAATGGCATACCTCATTCTCAAAAATTACTATTCGAAACTTTTTTTATGGCTTTAGACATGTTTTCAAGAGCTGAAGTATACTAAAAGTGGTGGGCACAATTCACATCAACCAATGCATTTGACGCCTTCTAAGTGGCTCAGAACTGCGGTCACTTTACCGTTCATTTACAGTATATTCGCATCATAGTTCCCTAACCCTAGAAAAGTTTACGACCTCTCTGCAAAACCATAGTCAATTTTTTCCGCTATATTGTTTTAACATGGGGGACTAGGAAAGACGATCCCCGCTGAGCGGCAAAAAGACTAATGCATGTCATGTTGGCAAATGATGCAGCCCCGCAGAACGAGGGCAAGTGTCATCACCTACGTGACAAGAGCTTGTACTCTTTAAGCACTAAATGGCAACAGCGGCCCCAGCTTGGCACCGAAGTGTCAGTTCATATGAAAGGCAGATTCCGTATGAACTTGTGTCTGGCTTATGAGCAGTGTGGATAAAAGTGAGTGTGTTCTAATGAGAGGGAACAACGTATTCTTGTTCCTTACAAGTTTTATAAGGTCCCCTTATTTTTAGGCTACAAAAAACGCAGTCCATATGGCCATATAGCTCCTTTACTAAAACGTAGCATGCGTAATTGAGAGACACAACGAAATCAACAGTATAGCTTGTCAATAGAAGAGGAGCATACCAAGCCTAACAAGCCTTCGCTAATTCGTCTTAGGTAGAAAACTGCCCTAAGGCAGAGTTCTAGAACTGGGTCCGCAAACCCAAGCTGCACAGATGTAACAAAAAAAAGCTCAATTCCGTAGCCGACAGGGGCCGGAATTTAAAGCTCCTTAAAGTTCACCTTGAGAAGATGGCGCCAAACAAATGCCAGAAGAAATTATCCAAAGTAGCAGGGCCGCACAATTAGATATAATGTGCTTGTAATAAAAATACCGTAGTCGACTGGTTCTCAAACTCATTTCGACATGTTCAGAGGGGCATTGTGGTGGCCGGCGTAGTTGGATTTCCCATGTATGCAGCTGTGGTGGCTGCGCTGACCATTTTTTGTGAATAATAATTTGTGCGCGCTTTCTTTTACGTTTTTACATTTCAAACCAGCAACGAGTATGCACAAGCAAGACTGAATTTGTCATCGGCGACTTCCAAGCACCTAAAAAGTTAACTGAGCAGAACGTAACATCTAGTGGCGCCAGCAAACTGAGCCAAGTTTATTCATTTGCTTTATAAGAGCGCTTACGTGATTAAGGAACATTGTTAAAGCGCTCTTCAACTGGGCAGTTCCTTCACCCGCTGTGCATTAGAACGATCACGCTGCTGTTGAACACTCCGGAAGGTTTCATCCTGCGTTCAATAGGTATTGAGTTTGCCATCATTTTTTTTGTAACAGCGCTTGGTGCTTTCGTATGCAGCAAGAGAAGGAAGTAAAAAGTAGGATTCGTTGTCTTGCTGCGCATCTTTTTGTTATCGCTGCTCATGCATCATGTGCTGCTCTGAGCGTTGTTATGGGTAGCGCACCTCTTTTCAGAAAGGGAAAGCAACTGGCAGCCGTTCAAGAACTACTTAGCGGTACGCCCAATGACATTCAGTCCCTGATCACCACTCGGCTCAGCGTCAGTTTTGAGCCCTGTGACACCAGTTGCACCTCTCAAGTACGTGGCTCAAGCCCACACTCCACCGCCCCCGCCAGACTTCATATGAATGGCACACATTCTATTTCGGCTTTTGACGTGACCGCTACACAGCTCGCCTTAGAATGCCCTGCTGGAACAGCAATACGTGCGCTTCTATGAATAACGAAGAATTCAAGTGCACTAGCAGCGCTCAACGTCTGCCTAACACTGAAGGCCGCGGGCATACGCATCCCCACCCTCGCAAAGTTGTATCCGCTGAGTGGCATGTCATCCACATGCTGGTCGCCCATATGTTTGTGGAGGACATTATATTCCTTTCGTAAAGGCCTTTGCCCTATGCAGTAATTATCGTACTGAAAAAGCACAGAGTGATCTGCTCTATCATAAAATATCAAAATTTAGCTGAATGTCTATCCGCTGCCACGATTCGACTTCTTCGACAACGCGCTGGACTCTGGTAAAGGGTCGCACAATTTAGATGTTAAAGTATTTCTTGTCGCATGCGTGGCATCACCATTGTGTACTGCGTAGTGTGGATAGAGCCAGTCATCACAGCGTGTCCGCACTATCGTGGGATCGAGTTCTAGGCAGGGACGTACGTTAAAGTATGCTCAAAGGTTTGCATTTTAGTAAAGTCTGCGGGTTCACGTTCTAGTAAAAATCACAGGTTCGATGTCCAAAGTTGGTCGTTGGTTCGAGTCCCAGAAAATGTGGTGGGCTGGTATTCCAAAAAAGACTTTAGGTTCGAGTTCCAAAAGAAGATCGTGAATTGCCGTCGCTGACTCGCCTCACAGCAACTGTGATGAAGCACATGAGGTCGACGGTTCGGGAACGTCACACACGTCACATTTGAAAAACTGTGTCGCCAGACACTGGGCCAACAATAAAGTGCTTTGTGCGAGCTACATTGTCCTTTTTACATAGGGGCACTCCTAAGTGTCCCAAAACATTCCAACATTAAACGTATTTTTCCGGCTACTGGCTAGGACCTCTATATATCCCAACCATGCGAAAACGAGTTGTGGCCCCCGACAATCTTTACGAGTAAATTACGTGTACAGCCATATCGTTGCTGCATCCTCGTGTAACCGTGTCTGGTGTTGTTTTCGTTTTTTGGTGCATGCTTCTGTGTTTATCAAGACGACTTTATACCGACCAAATCCTGCAATGTTTCGATCTACGTTACAACAGTATATGTAACTATCGTTTTGCATTATATTATAATCTGGCTTCGTGGTATTTTTCTTTGTCTTGAATTGTCTTTCACAGCCGTAACGTATTCTTTACGCTGAGCGTGAAATAAATAAATAAATAAAATATCCTTCAGCCTTTCTAAAGGTCTCGCCAGCATCCAGCGCGTCATGAATTGCGTTTTTTACACGTGAAATGTGTCATGTATTTACTCGACGACATGGTTGTCAACAGATTGTTTTTAGAGGACCATCAGAGACGCCTAACGTTGTCCTATAAACAATGGCAGGGGCCATACTCCGATTCAGAACAACAAAATATAGCCTTGGCTTTCACTAGGGGACAATTTGTAGACCAGTATAGCAATTCCTCTTATCTTCATAAGCTGCGCGCGCTTAAGCGTACCAAGCTCATACCCCATCCAAGCAGGTACCGGTTTCGCAAGCAAACGAGCTAATAGGAAAGTGCAAAAGACAAAAGTATTACTAAGAACTTCAACTGTGCTACTTCTATAATATACGCATGCTTATTAGCACACAGTCGTACTATGCCAGTAATAACGATCTGGCTCAGAGGGTAGGGCGCTTGACTGCTGAAGCCAGAAATTCGTGTTCAATCCCAGCACCTCGCGTTTAACGTTTTTATCCTGTGACGATTCTACGTTTTAAACATTTTACCTTGTGACGCGACTACATCTGCTTACCCGTAATTGAATTTCACACCTACTTCCTGTTTTCATTTCCTTCGTTCACCTACATATGTAGCTGATTCAATAAATTAAAACTCAATTGTTATTCAGACCTTGGCACGAGAAGTCTTCTGCACTGTTAAGCATTTTGTTTGTTGTGTGGGTTTATTTTTTCATGAACCAGCTAGCTCAGAAAGAAATCCTTCAGTTTTCCAAAGCCAATGTAGACAGACGTGCACGGAGTATAGAAAAAATACCCGAGATATAGTGAGAAACGGTTTAAATGAAAAAAAGTGGACAGAAGAGCAGCAGTGTATTTAAAAACAAACCGGCGCTAGGCTCGACTTCCCGGGGCTTCGCTCGCGTTTCTCAGGTTTTTGTCTTTTATCTGCTCCACACGCACGCAGTACTTCGGGCACGACGGTGGCAGCCAACGAGAAGACTAATGCGATAAACGAGGATCAGGGTAGATTAAATGCGTCCTTGGAAACCCGGGCAAAAAAAGTAATATAAAACGGAGAATGGAAGGACCTTCAACGCTTTTCCAAGGACAAGCGAGCGCAGCTGTCGAGGGTAAATAAAGACAGAGCAGTGTTTGTGGATGTTTTCAGAGCCAGCGAAGAATCACGTACAATGGGTTGCCAAGACAAATGTAGTTCACGAACGCCGTCTTTCTACCCCTAGGGTTTACAGCCAGTGCGTTCTACAAGCTTGAGCGAATGCTCCGAGGTTCTTATTGTGTATGCTTCAAAGTAGGTTGATGAGGATGGTTTTCGGGAGCATTTAGGGATGCAAACATGAACGTGTAAGTAGGGCGTAGTTGGGCCAGAAAAAGGAGGCACGGAAGGAAACGGCTTCATGCTTACCATTAGAGACACAGCACACCAGAAAATAGACTGGAAGTTTTCTCGTCGAGCGTATTAAAGGGTCTTCAGGCGCAAGTATATAGGATTCGGCATAGAGACGAAAACTCCGCCTCAGGGGTATGACGCAGTAGCTGCCTGCAGGTCCTCTGCAGTTCTTCCGCCCTTGAACATCAAATGAACACGGGCTGTTTACGCTACCAAAGCCGTCTCAGAATGAATGCTGAACCAACAGCGTTTTATTGTGCCCAGACACGTTCTTTATTATGAAATGCATGGCAGGTCACCGGCAAGTATGCCACTCGATTCAATCTGCTGGGGTAGGGGCGCAGATTTGAAGAGCCATTCGGATGGTCGCCGCGTAGCAACATAACTGTACTGCTTCAAATTATAGGCATGTCTGATAGCATACAATTGTATGTTGTAATCTTTGCTGTACTGGTTCACTGGTTAGGGCGGCTGACTTCTAAACCCGAAGACGCGGGTTCAGTTACAGTCGAGACGGCCACATTTTGTAGCTGGCAGAAAGCAACACGCCCTTGAACTGCGCGTTATCAGTGAGTGTTAAAGAACCCAGGAACGAGAATATTTGGAGCCCAAGACTAATGTGTCCCTCACAGCGGCGATGCTTTAGAACTCAGGGGACGATAAATCATAAGACACTGCTTTACCAGAAAGACGACATGGCAGGGCATGTAAATCTCCTCTTGTTCCCTACCGGGGCAGTGTTTATTGGGTGACTGAAAATGTAGCATGCCTGGCTACAAACAAGAGTGGAATGTTCAGAACCAGGCTAATTATTTGAAATTTTTGTATAACGTGAATCAATCCTTAAATATATTTAAATGATAAAAGACAATCGGGGATATTTAGCTTGCATTACATTATTAAACGCTAGCACTCCAGGCTTAACCTGGCGTTCAACATGGGCTTTTCGAGTTGTTCGAGAATCACGTGCAAATTTGTTTGGATGGGTCGACATGACCTTGTCCAGAAATCAGGATTTCCCTCTCACAGCCAACTACGATGACCCCAGATTAACAGCCACAAACTGATGCGCTGGTCTATTAATCAGTTTGGTCCTTTATACTTAGCTATATGCATCGTTTATTTATTACTTTTAACGACTTGCTATTTGCTGAACATATGCTAGCTCACTGCGGAGCGTTCAATTCCTATTTTTATTCATAGTGGTATCAGTTCTGCGCGCACTGTGTTCTTCAACTGTTGTATTGTGCATGGAATGTGTTTTGTAGTTACGTCCTTTTATATGTTATGTCTCCAGTACTACTGATTTCTGCCGAAAAGTGGAAAGCAGTAAAGGTCGTTTCTCTCCATTTATGGCCTTTTTCATCAGCAATTATCATTCTCTCTCCACCCGCTTCAAGAGTCTCAACTCTCCTACCCATCCGTTAAATCTGTCCTGTGCGAGCTGTGCCAGATCCTACCCCTTCGAACTTCCTAAAGTCCACCGCGCGACTGTATTTACACCACTTCTTGTTGAATTTGCCGTGTATAAAAATGTTTATCTTTGCCATTAAAGACGGTCGATGTTCTTGCCTTCGCATTACGGACATTGCCAATTAACATTAGTTCTTCTTGATTTCTGCTAAAATGTTATTGCCCACATTTGTCGACCAGACCAAATTTCCAACACACTTGACTATTCACAATCATGAATTTATTACTTTAGATGATTAACGCATGTGCTTAAATTAAAACGTGCAAGAGCTTCTTCCATATAAAATCATCCTTCATTCATGAACGTGGTTCAAGCGCACGCTGTCAAATGAAACTGGTTTCAAGTTGCTATTAACAGAATTAATGCACCAGCAATTGATTATTAACGTTTAGGTTAGTTATCTATGCGATGTTACATATATGCACAGTCTGTCCTCGAATATAGCGCTTGTTTTCAAATTTGAACTCTTACGTTCCTATTTAATTCCAGGAGGTCGCACCAAATTAACACCCTTGGCCATTTATTTTTGTAGCGTAAGTCTCCTTGTATATGTCGTTATACGCAGGTGCTCCTGAAAACGATTACTTTCTTCTCTTCTAATGCTGGCAGCACAGGCCTAAGCACCTAATATTTCTGATTTCCAGTTGTCATTAGCTGCTTCATTGAGATACTTCATGACGTACCTTCCTTGGCAATTTTTGAGAAATTATACGTCCGTCTTTCATCCGTACTTGAGCGAAGTGCAGTAGGAGAAGACATCGCGCTGGGGAACTGTTTCTATTTATCTTTTCTTCTCATAACCGTCTCAAATCAGCTTTCGAGCATCGAAAAAAGGGATATTTTTGCAGCAAGTCCTCTACAAATGCTCGAGGTGTCGTTCAGCGGCGCAATATATAAGAAAGAAAACAAACACTAAATCGTATTTTTTGATGCACGTCATTTTTACAAAAGCAGTGCAGCAAGAGAGAAAAGATACACAGTTAGCATGGCTCTGATTCTGTGACGAAATAAAGAAAGGTCAACTAGTTTTTTGCATGTCATATTTCGGACGTTATGACGGAGATGCGTACTGAAGGATCTGCTTTCATTGTCTCCAGATATGCAGTAACTGACTTCTTGAGGTAATCAGAGCATGGACATCATACCGTGCAAGCAGGCGTAAAAAGTTTAGGAAAAGAAGAAGCGAAGAAAGACATCCACAAAACCCGGCCCCGAAAGGCGACGCTCCGTGTGCTCGCGCTCAGAATTATAAGTGACCGCTCGCAGCCTTCACCTCGTCACGCATAACTTAGGCGGATCCCGTAGTAAACAGCACACCTCTGCCAGTCTCTCTGGGCGGCGGAGGACGGAACGATAAAGGGGGGCCTCCAACACTATGTTATTTTTCTCCGGCATGCTCCTATCGAGTTGGTAGTCCTGAACGTAGAGAAAGGACAAACCTTTGGTCTGTTTTCACGTGTGCCATGAATAACGACGCCAGAAATCAACGGGAAGGAGCCGAGAGAGAGTCTCATGTATTACTTCAGCGTCACCTTTTACGCTTGGTGAGCATGAGCTGTTGCTCTTCCGTAAACACCGTGATTACCTAAGCATCTGCGTCCTCATCATCTCTCGCTATTATTTAGGTGTGGTAAAGGTACAATGGGCCTCCTTTCTATCTCCATGAGTGACATATTAAGATCTGTGATTCCTTATGAGTCAAGGAGTAAGCAGCTCTAAACTATACCCGAGGATGCTTCAAAGAAGGACGGCCGTGAACTCGCGTCGTATAATGTGAGCACGTATGCGAATGAATTGAATGGTTCTCGAACATTTTCTTACAGTTTTCAGACATTCGTACATTACATTTTTGTACGCACTATGTCAATAATAAAGACCTTCAAAAGATATATTTGCTCACGAACAAACAAGAACCTCTCAAGTACGTTTACGTGTACTATGAAGTATGAGAACACCATGTGATGCAGGGATCCAGATAAAAGAGAGGCAAATCACACCGCAAGATTGATTCTCAAAAAAGTCGTAGTATGTGCTTACCCATCACTTTTGAAATTCCTGAATGTAAGGAGTTCTAGGAGGAAAACTTAACTTCAAGAATACACTCTAGCCGGCGGCAAACGTAACTTACTGCAAAAACGCATTCCGTTGTGGATTCGAAGAAAATTGTACTTGGCGTTTTTGCCAGGCTCCAATATACGGGCGAATTATATACGACACCGCATATAATCACATCCTAAATTTCCGAGTGAAACAAATCAACGTAACTCTGGTGAAAAACAATTATGAGTAACAATAACCTCAACAGATTTTTTCACATCAAACTCGTACATTTGTCATACAATCTCGTTCATTTGTCTTGCGTAAATGATTTTTATATAAGATATGAGATTTGTATGAGTGAAATATGAGAAGTAATTTATGAGTTTACTGATGTCTCAGGTTTCGCATGGCGTTTTCGGTAGGAAAGTTAGCATACAGTGCAGAAAATTGCACTCTGTAATGCTACAAACACATCCTCACGAAGGCATCTCCGATTGGTTGTACATACGAACTTCTGTAAAACTTATCAAAGCACAGAGGGTAGCACATGTGGCTAACCTTAGTTAAAAACCTGAGGTCCGAACGAGCTTTTCTGGGAAGGTGCTAGCTCTTGAAAACGTTCCTCTTGCAAAACGAACCGAATTATTGGAACTTACTATACTGGGCATAGTAAAAGTAGCAGCGATTCCTAAAAATATGCCCACGGTATACCAGATGTTCCCGCGGCACTCAGCAGTACAATTATTCGGTAGGCAGTGTGGCGCGAATTCTAAAGTCTTGGATATGAACGCGGGAATAGACAAATGACAAGTTACCGTCATGAGTGTCATGTGTCCGGACGAAAGAGGCAGAGTTGAGATCACCGGTTCCATCAGGGGAGTGAGCACGACCAGTACGTCGGAAGCAGCCACTATTTTATTCTTGTGCAACATTTATACAAGCACGCTATTAAAGCGGAGGAAGAAAAATCAAATGAAGCCGAGGACTTAGAAACCGTTATCACTGAATCGCAACGCTACTACTAGCATACGCACCACACTCTCTATCCGCACAAGCTACCCATTAACTACAACACTGCCATGCCAGAATCCTCACCGGTATTCGCACACAAGCGAGCTCATACGAAATCTAACACTCCGGGCGCCAATGTGAAATACTGGGGCTACTGAAGACGCCCCTGCTGGGCCTTGAAGCTCAGAACCGCTAATTTACATAAAATAACAAAATAACAAAACTCTCAACATATATATTTACATTATCCCATAAAACCATTCATTAGGCCGACGCCATTACCTGGAGTCTGCTCCAGACTCTCACGTAAGCTAAAACATATTGCAAGCAGTGTTTCTTCCCCAGTCAATACACCGAATAGTTTTCGCAGTGCAAAAGTCTAAACCCGACAATCTATCACTCTGCCTTGGCGCTCCTGACCACTAAGGGAACGTAGCATCCTTCCTTCACACTTACTTCATATTTTGGGAGGATGCTCGGTCCAGCGGAGATCTGACCGAGGAGCAATCATTGATCGAGCGTGCACGACGGATCGGTGGAGCCATCGAGGTTTTGTTGTGAGGACTGCGCTCATAACGGACCGCCATAAATACAAATGCATCAACCCATCGGACTAAATATATATATATATATATATATATATATATATATATATATATATATATATATATATATATATATATATATAGAGAGAGAGAGAGAGAGAGAGTTTAAACCTTCTACTTCACATCCGTTGACTAAGTCTTTGCGTTTTTTATGCTGTTTATTATATTTAGAGCAATTACTTCGTACCAGTTTCAAAACATTTCTCCCTTTTGATTCTGCCACAAGTGCAAGAATGGCTAACCGACACCGAGGCGATATTCTCCAAATAAGATTTCGATTTCTTTCTGAGCCCCCAGTAATGTCAAACAAGCCTCGGCCAAATTAGGTTTTAATCAAAAGAGCCCTGTGCCTGCAAAAATCAAGAAAAAAGTGTTTGGGAAAAGCTGAAACTTTGCCAGTAACATTGAAGAACTAATCATGGATCTGAATCCACGTGTTTAAAAGCAAATATCACATTCATATATCTCCAATTGATCCCGTTTTAAGCCAGCTTCATTAGCTGTATCCGCAAAAACTTTCTAATCTCATCCGTCATCCATTTATTCATCCTTTTGTAACCCGCGGCTTCTTTTGCCTTGTCTTCACACATCAGTTTCACCTTACATCAATCGACTACTACGCATTCATCTTATTTTTCCTGTCAATTTTCGATTCTCATTTTATTTAGGTGAGGGTGAAACATTTACCTTTTACTTGTGGGCCCATTGTTCTCTCAATTTGTTGAGGTTACGCCTGTGACACTGCTTCACATAACTCCGTGAGTTATCTTCTATCTAACTTTATTCTTTTTCGTTAGCCTCCGTGCTTCTGGGCAGTTGTGTTTTACCTACAAGGTGGAACACTACTGGGTAGAACACGCGATCAAGATGCAGTTATTGTAAACGTTTTAATGAATTTGGCAGTAGCTACCAGTCATGATCAAGCACGAAAAATGAGTAGAGAGAAAGCCCCAGTTCACAAGCCGAGTCAACTGTTCGACAAGTAGACGTGTCTTCGTCTGGGCAGCGCATTTATCACTGGCAGGGGCATAAATGTGCTTTTGCTTCCCAAGAACAAAATCTCGAGAGGGGGGAGGACGAAGGTCAAGGAGAAAATATAAGTCAAGGAGTGAAAGAATGTTCTTTCTCTGTGTATTTCTCAGCCTCTCAGCCTTCAACCGATGATTCCGTGGGCTGAAACAGAAAATAAAAAGGAGAAGCAACAACAAAAAGCACAATGCGGGGCGGATGATGAGTCAGCACCTAAAGTAGGTTCGATACTCACAAGCTTTTTTTGAAAGGAACGAACGTTCAAAAGAGTCGTGCTAAAGATAATAGCTTCAGGGGAACAGTTCTCGAAAGCTTTCCACAAGAAGGGGAGGACAAAGAAACAGAATATCAATAATCGACCACGTGAACCACAGCAGACAGGTCCTGAAGAAAAGAGTACAAGGGCCAACGAACGTGGGAAGTGATAAAGAATAACAGGTTGCATTTTGTCGGCTCCTCTAAGAGCGCCTATTTTAGTCCACCCTTGCAAGCGGCTGACGCCGGCAAGATTGGGTATCTTGATTACCAGAGAAGCTACTGCTGTAAGCTGAATTTTATGGGCTCCGGTAGGGCCTTAAGCCATGGTTCAGGCCCCCCTTTCTCTTTCCAACTAGACTTCAAAGGGATGAAGTGCGGATCTGGCAGGCCACAAGAGGCGAGCAAGAGTAATAGCGTTGTTGGACGAAAAAGAAAGCACAAGAAAACAAACGAACAAAGCTGGGCGTCAGCCAGCCAGGAACAAGCTAGGATAAAGCTTTTGGCTTTTAGCCGACCACTAACTAAAGAAAAACTATGCCATCGTTTCTCCTGATATTAAGTTCGTGTCCCGAAACCCATTCTCCGAGCGAGTCATACCGCACAACTCCGCGTGCGAAGCATCCATCACGCATCAAACACTCACTATAATCAAGCGGGGGCTAGAATGCCCTCAAGATGCTGGTGTACGGGGGAAGAAATCTCTTTTGTAGGTTTCCCTGCTGTGCTCTCTTCATGATTATCTTTTTTTTCCTTTCCATTCTCAAACACTGTTATTCTCATTTTAGTGGGTCTTCTACACAAGAACTCCGCGAGATTCTCTGCGAACAGCAGCAGCAAGGCTGGCTCCCAAGGCGGAGCCAGTGCGTCAACACCCCCACTAGGCGTGTGCTGCAGCGCGGCAAAGGCCGCCTTCATCCTGCCAGCGAGATAAATTTCTGCTCTGAGTGTACAAGTTGGTTATGCTGCGTATATGGCTGTTTGTACCGGGTGTTCTCAGGGTGTTCTCCAAGGAAGCTACGTAGCATTTCAGCGCAAAGCGAAGACGAAAAACCGAGTTATTATGTACGGACCGATATTCGCCTTGCGCGCAGTATATTAAACGTGGCTGAAACATCATGCAGCCGTTGAGGAGCGCGGACAGGAGAAGCAATGGCTCTGCGCAAGCACAGCGAACAGTGTTATTGGCCACCCCTGTCTTTCCCAATCTCTTCTTTTCATTGTATTTCCTTTTGTTGGTTCAAATGAGAAAAACCTTCGGTGCCGCCCTACTTCCTATCCTGCCTTAAATTCTCATTGTCTACCCAAACGTGTGGAACACAGGCTGATAACCGTTACCCGTCTCTAATTGCTTGCCGTTAGTTTCTAATGGGGTTGTGTCAGTGTGCTAGCGCGTGATACGTCATGCGAGGTGATCGGAACAGTCTAAGAGAGAAAGATTAACGTTCAGTAATTGACTCTACTGTCACAGTGTCCCAGTCATATTCGGCCACAGCGTCATCACCATCGCGAAATTATTCATCACCGCGTGTAGATCACAGGCAAAAAATATTTAAAACTCATAGCAGTACACCAAACACTTGAGAATATAACATAGGTTTGATCGGACAGTATATCGTGCAGCCATTGTCTTCATAATAGCTAGATTTTAGTCAGCAGCTCAGACAATTCATTGCGTTCGTTGTATCAGGAGTTACAGCTCCGAACACGAAGACAATAATGGCCTTCAGCAACATGAACCACTAGAACGACTCCGGTATTCGCATCCGCTTCAAAGCAAAGCGTATTACGGAACACTCCATGCTCCTATATGCGCTCATGGACCATACTGTAATTCATAAATGGGATTTACGTACTTCACTGTTGAAGCTATAAGAACAGCTCAATGTAGTAGGGACTCCTCTTCATAATACTCTCTACTCTGGAAGAGTGCACATGATTCAAATCCAATAGATTCGTCTGTTTGTAGCTGTACGATGTCCTCACGCAAGCATCTGCACGAATTAATTATAAGAGACATTTAATTTAGGCCAACTTTTCTCAGAAACCGTTCGCCATTATACCGCATTCTATGATTACATGGGATTTCGGTAAGCCAGTCTTTCATTCAAAAGCGTATACGATAAAACCAGCCTGTCGGGATCACGTTCGGTCATACTATTCCACGGTATGCGTGTGTAAATCCGAGTGAGATAGGCTTGATCAATCCGGGAGGTCAGCTTGTCGAACTGGCGTGTCATATCACTGCTATTTAAACACCCATAACCCTGACAGTCTTTAATTAATGTCGCGCGCAACACTATAGCTTCTGCTTCCCCAGTCATGAACCTACCATTCCCTTTCCCCTCAAACACTCATCAGACACACACGCTCACAGCTCACTATCTTCGTCAGCTGCTACAGCTCACTACCTTCGTCAGCTGCTACAGCTCACTATCTTCGTCAGCTGCTACAGCTGACCGTTGCCGTGACCTAGTGGTTTGAAGCGTCCGCCTCGGCATCGGGATGTCGTGGGTGCGACTCCCCGATCGCGCGGGATGTGAGGTGCGCGTAGACTCTCGGCCGCGCGTTCACCCGACGCGTTATCACGGGTACAGGGGGTCCGCTGCCCGAGACGCCGGGTTCGTCAAGCTGACCTCTGCTCCTGGAAGGGAGGGGGTCACTTTGCCCCTGGGGTCCTCCGTAGCCACGCAGAGTCCTGCGGGCCTCATGAAAAGGCCTTTCGCCGCCACGGGATAGAACCCCTGGATTTGACAAGCCCTTCTCGATGCGAGACGAAAATAG
The DNA here is from genome assembly GCF_055883805.1 of Amblyomma maculatum. NCBI lineage: Eukaryota > Metazoa > Arthropoda > Arachnida > Ixodida > Ixodidae > Amblyomma > Amblyomma maculatum. The sequence goes on along the minus strand of NC_139344.1, from coordinate 359,221,565 downwards.
GCCGTCGCGTATGGGCCACATAATGGGCTTTTGCCGCGCGAGGCGGATGACCGAACGGATCACTGCCACTTCGGAGCAACTATTTGAGACCTATGACCCCTTTCCCAAACATTTCACCCCAAAGAGCCGAGCACCAGTCTGAGGGAAAGCGGGTACTCATTGAAAAACCGGTAGATACCCGGGGGCACTAGGGATCGAACTTGGTACCTCCCGAACACGAAGCGGATGGTCTACCACAAGCCACGCTTTGGCGATCCGTTCCTCCATCGGACAATAATAAGTCCGCCTCGCGCGGCAAAAGCCCATTATGTGGCCTTTTTTTCAACATTTTACCCCAAAGAGCCGAGCACAAGGCCGGATGAAAACTTGTACCCATTGAAAAGCCGGTGGGGGACCGGCGGCACCGGGGATCGAACCTGGTACCTTCCGAATACGAGGCCGGATGCTGCACCACAACACTGTGTCAGCTAGGTCATCAATGCGCCTACGCGTGACGGCTGACTCCACTTTTAAAGCCGCCTGTTATATTGACTTATAGTGTATTTTTACTTGGGAGGAAGAATTGGTCATCTTGCTTGCTTGCTGGAAGCGCGAGTATTTTGACTGATGGATACAGTTTGCAATGCTTATCATTTGTGCTAAATCGATTCTGAAACGTTTGCAGTTGTTTAATTGTGCAATGACATGGTATTAACACAATGAACATACCAGGGTAGCATTACTCAACAGCTTGTCATGCCTGATCATTTGTGCTAAATCAGTTCTGAAACGTTTGTAGTTGTTTAATTATGCAGTGACATGGCATTCACATAATGAACATACCAGTGTAGCATTACCCTCGTTTGCAATAAGCGACAGTTTGCTGAAAACATGGCTACTATGAGTGGGCTCGACTCAGCAAAACTCTGCTCCTTTTTACGTTTACATATAAGAAAATACCCATTACCTGCGACGTTTTTGAAACGCGAGAGTTGATTATCAAGCATCAACTAAAACTGGCCAATAAGCATGGCGTTAGAGCGATGCACTACTAAAAAGAATGATTGAGTGTTCTATTTCGAGTTTAGGCTTCCTTTTATTGGAGTATATATTTCTATAGAGTTATGTGTCCACAGTTCGCCGATTTGTTAACAGGCTCGCAGAGAGGAAATCGGCGCGGGCTGCGCGTTCATGTTTTCGGTCAAATATTTTCATATTTTTTTTTTAAATATAGCAGCCATTTATTCTCAGAAGGATAAAAATATCCCCAAAGTTGAAAGAGTACAGTAAGCATCGTAGTGTGAGTATAAAGAAAGCGATGCATTGGAAATTGGAGAGCGTATTACCTTTGCAGCAAGATAGATGGGTGTAGCTAAGTGTTGGTTTAGCTCTTTTATAAACTCCAAATTGTTCCTGAAAAGTGCTGTAAAATTAAAGGGAAGGATGTAGCCATAACCAGAAATATTTCATAATAGTGTACCATGCTTTTTGTCGAGTTTCCAGTTTTGAGTCCTGTAAGTGAAATGGTGACAACAAATTCTAATTTTGAACTTATACAATAGTAGCCCAAAAGGCGTTGGACGAATTAAAAAAAAAAAAGAATTTAAGCACGTTTCCACATATGCTTTATTGTCTAAGGCATGTATTGTGATGTCTGTGTGATCACGTCTGTGAAGGCGCCAGCGTGTCTTAAGTTGCCAGGCTTTACAAAGTTGTCAAGCTTTTGGCAGCTTTTTTCCGCCTATGGTACGCTAATAAAACGTTTCTATGCCATAAGCGGATATTTTCGCAAATAAAGTAATGTTTCTTACAATTCTAATGATTTCGTTATCTATCGCTTCATAATCACTTCATCAGGTCTTCTGTGGTTATTTCATAACAATCACACAAAGGAAGAAATATATGGTTTTGTGCTTGAAAGATATGGGACCTCAGCAAGAAGGTAAAGGGCAAGCAATCGTTAAGACTTGCTTCTCTAAAATATCTATGTTTTATCACAACAGTTGTTTTTTTTTACGTTCTATAAACAATAAATTGCCTACATTCCGTGATAATAATTAGTTCCGGATTTTTGCGTATAGTTCTTTTCACGCCGTAGTGCAATAGTACCCCTTAATATACTATACGTTATAGGTTATAGAGAAGTTATATTTATTTATACGTACTATAGATTTAGTATAATGAAGAACTAGAAACTCTACGAATTTTAATTACGAGCTCTTTTTTCCGGGCATTCGAAAATGAATGTGAGATGGCTCGTTCAGAGCCTAACTCTGAGCAATATTTTAAATCCGAAAAAAAAGAGGTGTATGCAAAAATACATCACGTTGTTTGGAATTTTCTAAGCTAATGGTATTTTTTTTTATCTGTTAAAATGGCTCGCATTGTTTTTCTTTACTGAAATGTTTTTACTGTTTACTTTTGTGGTTAGGTTAATTTCAATTTTCGGGAGTAAAAAAAAAAGGTAAATTGGGGCTAACAGTTAGGCTCTTTCCTTGGAATCGCAAGTGTTAGACCAAGGCACAGACGCGCGTGTTAGAAATCCTTTCTATATATAGTTGCATAAAGCGAACTTCACCTCATGACTACTTTCCCCTTATCCCTTCTAGGTTTGCCAAAGTTGCCAGAGCCAGATGAAAATATAAAGCACTTACTAGGAAGGATAGCAATTCACTCACTCACCGCTGTTTCAAGCCTGTGTTTAGGCCAAGACGACCGTTGGCCGAGTAAACCAAAGTGTTTTGGTCCGCGTGGGTCGTGTAGAAAGTAATCTGTTGCTAGTCGCCGCGCCTAAAAAGACGCTTTGCAGGCATTCCTATCGGTGCACCAGAGCCTTGATGTTGACCATAATAATCGTATACGCGGCGTGCCTCACTGTTCTTTATCAACCACGGGGACGCGCCTCCGCGCTGATGGTGGCAGCAGAACGCGCCACGCGGAAAGCTTATCGCTTTAGGAGCGTTTTCTTGCGGCCAATAACCGCCGCTGTCAGCCATTAACGGCCCGACGGCTGTCACTTTAGAAGGCTAGTGAAGGAAAATTCTGTCTCTAAAGTATGTAGAGTAGTACAGGAAAAAGGATAAAGCTCGAATAGCTCGGGTTTGGAATTAGCTATAAAAGAGCTCCCCTTCTTTATCGCTAATTTCCAACCCGAGTTATTCGAGCTTAGAGCTTTTCTGCTTCGGCAGCATTGACCTGAAAAAGTGCGTCGGGCTTGTTTACCGCTCCGGCGCACTCGCTTGCAGGTCAACCAAAGGATCTTTGGATCATCGCCACGCTTGACAAAGCGCAGTGACTGCCGCGTCCCTATCAACACTATGCTTCGCTGTTTTACAAAGCGTAGCATGCATGTCTGTGTGAATAGAAAGGGGTAAAAGTATTCTTTGGAATACAGTTCTCGCAATAGAAATATATGGAAAAAGAAAAAAGAAGCTTTTATAGAGTGGTAGTGATTATCGTATTACAAATTCTCCTTCAGTACATAACAAGGGGCTTAAGAGAGCAAACAACCCGTGCCCTCTGAAACTTCTCAAGAATTTCTGGTACCCCCGGCATCTTGAGTTTCCGCCTATTTTCTCCTGCAATTACTTTAATATCTCCTCGGTGTTCATACAGCTAGTCCGCAAGTCAGCTGCTGCCAGCGGAGCCCTGGACTAGGGGCGCCGACCACCCAGCTCCTGCGAATTCTTACTGATTATTATGCTCATTAAAAGTTTTCTCTCTCTCTCTCTCGTCGTTCATACGCCTATTTATTAATTTCCCCTCGGTATGTTGGCCTAAAAAGGTATAAAGCATTGGCCGTCTAATCTTTGCAAACAGAAGTACCCATTTGGGATCGGAGTGCCAAAAAACTAAAATAACTGGGCTCTAAATTATCACCGCTGAAAACAGCTTCACAACTACAATTTTTTTAAATTGAAATTTATTAGTTTTGAGCAATCACACACGAAGTTATTTGCACTCATTGGCGATAAGTCTGTCATGTAGGCCGACTCACTAGTTGCGAGATTGTTATTATTTTTTAAAGTTTGTAGCACTTATATTAGCTAGGTTCTGGATCCATCGTAATGCCCCTGTTTAAGGTCACGCAACGAGAGCTGTGGTTGTGCCAGCTGCCGCTGACAGAGGACCTGCAAACTCGACCATGTCTCATGGATTCGTCACGCCACACCCCTCTGCGATAAAATATAACGCGCGATTAGGAGTAGGCAGCGTGGTTTCCGGTTTGAACCAAAAAACAATGATAAATATCTGCCGGAAAAAAAAAAAAAAAAAAAAAACAAGCACGAAAGAGTTGAAAACCGAACAAAAAGAGGTTTTTGATATATTCATATTAGCCTCGGACTCAATGTTGATGAAAAAGTTTCCATTTCCATTAATTCTGAGTAGCGAAACAGGCTAGCAAGTGCTTAAAAAATAAAAGTTAAATTAGGGTAGACACTCGAGGCTCTGCCGCGCTGGCCGCCGAAACGCACCCGTTAGCATCTTCACTAAGGCAGCAATGAACCATTTGCGTTAATCTGTAAGGCACCTTCGCCGAAAGGCTTGAACCGGAACGAATATTTGTAAGCAGAAGCCATGACAAATTGCGCTAAAATACAGCACGCAAGAATAGGAGGATACGCAGCACAGGACGAGAGCAAATTATCAGCTGACTTATTGAGGGTCCATACTCCTAAATACGGTACATTTAGCGCATGCGCGCATGCGCGCAGCGTACAAGCACAACAGTCCATGAAACACGTGCCTACTTATCACACCCTAAAAGACAGATTTCAGAAACACTAATTCGTTTTTTGTACAGACCAACCGACGCATCCCTAACACCGTTGCTATCATTCTTTATAAAATACACTTTATAAAACACGCTTTATAAAATATACAACGAAAAGAAAAAATGGCCGTGGTGAATTGTAGTGAAACCGAACACTAACGTTTGCAGCAATTTCAAGAAAGCTGTTCCACAGCCGATATGTCCGTAACGGGTTCAAAAGTTCTCCTTCGCTTTCACTTTATATATGGAATAACTAATAACTTTGCAAGGCTGCTGCTTTCCTTCAGAACAGTAGATAAGTACTGAGTTTGCGGTGACTTTTATCGCAAAACGCGAATTGCATAGAGTGCTTTCAAAATTTTGGCAGTACTTTTTGGGACAGGTATCAAATGCACAAGATAACGTTTAATGCTCTGACTTTTTTCTATGCCTTAGTATATAAACAAAGGCCCTAAAAGCCAGAGAATTCCGAAATAAAATATGCACATATGGGTTCCTGTTGCGCTGGGCTAAACTTTGCGAAAAAAAAAAAAAAAAGCAGATGGCAAAAATCACTCAGTCTTTGGTCACCCCTCTTTTTATTTTACACTAATGTCCAATGCTTCTTTACTTTTAATTTGAAAAGAGCCTAGACATGCGATAATTTTTAAGCTTCATTCGCCTTTCCTTTCCTACTCCAGTGTAACTGCAACGCTTACGGAATCTAAACCGATGAATTAGTAATGTCCCGCGCGTACCTTTTTACACCCCCAGTTCTTGCATTCACCCTTACCTTGCATTCTTTTCCTTTTTTGATGTGCTTTCGCATTCCATTTTGAAAAATTAAAAAGAAATACATTCATGCCAGGGCCAAAATAATTTGAAATATTTAATTCTCTAAAACCGTTTCTGAGCTGTGGGGTTTTGTCTAATAAATACTTAGTGTGGACATGACTCCATTTACATCCAACTCATTATACCGATCCATCACAAGAGCATTCACAAGAGTAGCGGCCCCAGCATTAGGATAAACTGGGTAAAAAGGGAAATAAACAATTACGAGAGCAAAGGTAGCGTCGTTTACTCCACGCTAAAAATAATTTGTCCACGAGGGCTTTATGGCCATTAGCTGCTCAAGTGGATATAAGAGAACATATACCATAAAAATAGCCTTTCTGCGCCTGGTGCAGCATAGGACATTGCAAACAATTAATTTTTGTACCAAATAATACAAGGAAAAGGCAGATAAACTCAATGAACTGTATTTTAGCTTGAAACATGATGGCCCTTCAAGTTTTTTTTTTTTGAAAAAAAAGAAAAGACACTTACGTCAGGAGCGTTTTGCGACACCAATAAAAAGCTACGCACCCGAAAGTTACGCACTCGCCTTAACTCTCACATTAAAACTAGCAGTACGCCCGTAAGCAATATGACAATGAAGATTTTGTCGTTGCAATAACTAGAAAATTGCGAGCTGCGCAACCATGCATGTAGTAAATTACCTCGCACGCTCTTCATAACCAGACCAAATTCGTCTGCAACTCCAAGGGAGCGAAAAGTGAGCTAACAGCCTAATTACCTTCCAATCAAGATGGCGGCCGCAGATGCAACGTAAACGTTTGGTTGCGTTCTCGAGTTCCGCACTCGGTGGAGGTGCGGAACTACTCAGCACGTCGGCTACGTGCAGTCACCGGTAGCAGCTTTCGAGTTACTGTACCGCAATGAGACGTATTCTCGCTACGGTATTATTTAGCGCGCTTTCATGCAGTAAAAGAAACGTTTACCGCTGCAGAAGTATGCAGCAGTGGCGTAGCGGTAGAACATCCGCCTCGCATGCAAGAGGACCGGGGCTCAAATCCCGGTGCCGCGCAACTCTCCACCGGACAAAACAAAACAAATCCGCGTGTCAATGGAATTGCATAAACAGGTTTGGGGTGCGACCTGATGCCGGTGAACACCTCCGGCAACGCACCCCTCACCAGAACAGGAGTTGGCCACCCTGGTGCAGTAATTGGCCGCAGTCACTCATGATTAGTTCCATAAAACCCCGGCCCTGTCACAAGCAGCTGCGGAACAACTGACCACGGCGGCGGTCAGAGCTGTGACGCAGCAGGAGGTGCTAAGAATACGTGGCTCCGCTGGACGGGCCGCCATTGGAAACTGACCCTGGCAACGTTTAACGCTAGAGTTATAGCTAGTGAAGCTAGTTTAGCAGTGCTGTTAGGGGAACTAGAGGGCATGAAATGGGATGTCATAGGGCTTACTGAGGCTAGGAGGCCGAATGAGGCATATACTGTACTGAAGGATGGGCATGTACTATGTTGTCGAGGTTTACCGGAGAGGCGAGAACTATAGGAGTAGGTTTCCTCGTTAATAAGCATATAGCGGGTAATATAGATGACTTCTATTGTAATGATGAGATGATGGCAGGCATCGTAATTAGTCTTAGTAAGCGGTATACACTGAAGGTTGTACAGGCCTATGCTCCTACATGTAGTTATGATGACCGGGTAGTTGAAAGCTTCTACGAAAATGTAGAATCGCCAATGCGAAAAGTAAAGACGCAGTATACTGCAATGATGGGTGACGTCATTGACAAGGAAAAAAGCAGGCAGGAGAACAGGCAGTAGGTGACTGGCATAGGTTCTAGGAATAGCAGGGGGGAGTTCCTATAGTTTGCTGAGCGTAATAAGTTAAGAATCATGAATACCTTCTTCAGCAAACGGAAGGACCGAAAATGGTCATGGAGACGTCCTAACGGGAAGACTAAAAATGAAATTGACTTCATACTGTGTTCAACCTCCGCCATTATGCTATATGTAGAGGTAATCGGGAAAGTGCGATACAGTGACCACAGGATGGTGAGGTCCCGAATTAGCCTAAATCTGAAGAAGGAACGCAGCAGATTAGTAAGAAAGAAACCCAGCAACGAATTAGTGGTGAGGGGGAGGATAGAAGAGCTCAGGATCCCGCTACAAAATAGCTATTCAGCTCTAACCGACGATGGCGAGACTACCCTAGAAGCAAAGAACAATAATTTCAGAGATATCTTTACTGAGTGCGCTGTAGAAGTAGGCGATAGGATAGTTAGAGAGGATACCGGTAAAGTGTCTAAGAAGACGAGAAATTTGATTAGGAAACGGCAGAGTATGAAAGCTTCCAATCAAACAGACCGTGTAGAATTGGCCGAGATTTCTAAGCTTATCAATACGCGCAGGGTGGCCGATATAAGAAAGTATAACATGGATAAAATGAAGCATACTGTAAAGAACAGGGGTAGCCTTAAAGCGGTAAAGAAGAAATTGGGCATAGGGAAAAACCAGATGTATGCGTTGAGGTACAAGGCCGGCAACGTCATCCCGAATATGGACAAGATAGTCAAAGTAGCCGAGGAGTTCTATACAGATCGCTACAGTAGCCAAAGTAGTCAGGACCGTAATGAGATTGATGGTAGGGAAAAACAGTCAGACGATCCACCAGTGACGAAGGACGAGGTCAAGTAAGCATTATCACACTATGAAAAGGGGGAAATCAGCTAGAAAGGATCAGTTAACTACACATTTGTTGAAGAACGGGGGGATAATGTGCTAGAAAAAACGGCCACCCTGTATACGCAGTGCCTGGTGTCATCGATGGTACCGGAACCATGGAAGAATGCAAACATTATCCTCATTCATAAGAAAGGGGACGCTAAGGACCTTAAAACTTACAGACCAATTAGCTTATTGTGTGCTACGTGTAAGGTATTTACTAAGGCAATCGCTAATAGAATCAGGACAGACTGCAATCAAGCAAAGTATCAAGCAGAGTTTCGAAAACGGTACTGTACTATCGATCATATCCATACCATCAACCAGGTGATAGAAAAATGTTCGGAATATAACCAGCCCGTAGACATACCATTCATTGATTACGAAAAAGCATTTGACTCAGTAGAAACCTCGGCGGTGATGAAGGCATTGCGAAATCAGGGGGTAGACGAGCCGTACGTGAAGGTGCTGGAAGATATATGTAGTGGCTGCACAGCAATCATAATTCTGCATAAAGAAAGTAACAAAAGTCCCATAAAGAAACATATAAGGCAAGAAGACACGATCCCCCCCCCCCCCCCCCCTTCCGTACTATTCACCGCTTGCTTACAGGAAGTACTCAGAGGCTTGGAATGAAGAGCAGTTAGAGATAAGGGTAGATGGAGAATACCTCAGTAATCTGCCATTTGCTGATGACATTGCCTTGCTAAGCAACTTGGGGGATGAACTTCAAAAAATGATTGATGACCTAGACAGGAAAAGTAGAAAGGTAGGCTTGAAAATCAATATGCAGAAGACTAAGGTAATGCACAACAGCCTCGGGAAGAAACAGCAGTTTACATTAGGTAGCGAGGTACTGGAACTAGTAGGCGAATATGTCTACTTAGGACAGGTAGTAACTGCAGATCCGGACCATGAAAAGGAAATAACAAGAAGAATAAGATTGGCATAAAGCGCATTTGGCAAGCACTCGCAGATTATGACTAGCAGCTTAGCGGTATCGTTCAAGAGGAAATTATACAACAGTTGCGTCTTACCTGTACTCACCTATGGGGCTGAAACGTGGAGGCTAACCAAGAGGGTTCTACTTAAGTTGAGGTCAACCCAGAGGGCTACGAAACGAAAAATGATGGGGGTAACATTAAGAGATAGGAAGCGGGCAGAGTGGGTCAAAGAAATTGCTCAAGTTACCGAGATTCTGGCGGAAATTAAGAAAAAGAAATAGACATGGGCAGGCCATGTAGTGCGAAGAGAGGATAGCCGATGGTCGCTTAGGGTAACAAACTGGATTCCAAGGGAAGGGAAGCGTAGCACGGGGCGGCAGAAATTTAGGTGAGCGGATGAGGTTAAGAAGTTCGCAGGGGTAAAGTGGATGCAGCTTGCACAAAACCGGGTTAATTGGAAAAATATGGGAGAGGCCTTCGCCCTTTAATGGGTATAGTCAGGCTGATGATGATGATGAATACTATACCTTTTAAGTGAGCTCTTAAATTGTGAACTTGGGCGCTCTGAAATGTCACAATGAAATCCTTAATATATAACCTAACATTGGCATCCACACCAGCACAATGATATTCGACATTTTATATGAAGTTTGTATTGTTTAGAAGCAAAGCGGCATCGTTTTCAATAAAGTTCTTCTCACTACATTCGCCATTTACTTACATGGCACTGACTATTTTCTGCAACTCGGATACATTTATTACTTCGAATTAAGAATGACACATACTCGACGAAGCAGAAAGTGACCTAACTAACGTGTGAGACCTATATGTAACTTCGCAAAAGGTCGCCGCTTTCCTAGCCAAACCAATTAAAACACACTAATATCATGGAAGAGCATGCCGATATGCACAGAAGAAATAATAAACATCCTCGAAAATGTAAACACCTTGCCACCTTGGGGTGCGTGAAGCGGCCTACATTGATGTTCCCTTCCGCTTGAATCCTCCCATTGCACTGTGAAGCATCTGACGTGTGCTCCTCATCGCATAGATAGCTTCCTGACTGAGCGCATGGGAGGAGCCCTCGCCTCTTCCCAGAAACGCGGAAGTGACAAGGCCAGATGTGCTCCAGGCTATAGTGTCTGGCGGCAAATGCGTAAGCGCGTGGAACTAGGAGGGGCTGTGAATTGGCCGTGAAGGCAGTGCGTGAGAACCTACGCGGCGGACGGGGCACAGGGCGCTGTACTGGAAGTTTGCCGCTATTCGCTCGAAGGCGTACGCCGGAGGCAGTGAGGCGTGAGAAGCGAGCGAAGGTGTGCATATCTGTACGCGAACACAAACTAATGCACAAACCGGATCGTTGGCGGCCGTAAAGTAAAAGCATCAACTCGGTACCAGCGGGATGGTTAGATGCACCCTTAATATTGGAAACGAGGTGCCACGCATGTGGAACATTATTGTGTTTTTGCCCTATGTCTTCGTTGCCGGTTTCGAATAGAAGGCTTCGCATTCTTGGGAAACAGTCTTGGAGGTAGTCATTCTGTGTTCATAAGATGATACTGTGGTGCTCCATGGTGCCACCTTCTCTCTTACGTGTTAGCTTTCTTGCTTTCTTCAAAATTTTGTAGTTTGGTGTGAGCGCGCCCTATTGGCGAGATGCTCCTACTTTGTGGCACTAAGAGGTCTTACTTATTATTAAACATTCTTTTAAGCATACACCGTTTTGTCAACATGCACCAAACATCGCATAAGCAATTATGTATTCCGAGTGCACAGTCGCATGGGTACGTGTTCTCTGAAAAGACAGGTCATCCATGGTAGTCCTGTATTCATCGGAACGTCTTCGGATGACTTATTCCAGTAAAGCCATGTTAAGATCGACACGTCCTTCATTGTTCTATTTTCTTATTACCTGATTAGCCGATTCCTAAGATTTCGATCACTTGCATCGCCGTCTGAGAGACGATTGCTGCCCACCCAGCATTAAAAATGTCACTCCCATATAGGATCCGAGCACCTCAAACCTACTCAAATAATGTCTGAACTATTGTGTTGATATTCAGAAATTTTTGGATGAGCAACGCCAATGTAAACATATAACTTGATTATTTCTGTGTTAGGACACTTTTTGGACTCAAAGCCTATGTTTAGGTAAACTATAATCACTCAAGTCTTGAAACATCTAGATAAACATATTTAAAACATAATGATAAATGTCATATATTACACAGCCATCATCTCCACTAGATAAGAAACAGCAGTTTGAACTCAAATATGACTTCGTTGTATCCTCATCGCAAGCAGATATAACCATTTATTTTTCGCGTTACAAATTCCTAAACATGCTGTTACTTTTTGACCGCTAAAAGATATCTCACTTCTTCATTCACAACTTATCGCTGTTGGGGTCACAAGAAATCAGTGAAAAGTATCTGGCTGTTGGTGCCTCTTTCTTAGCAAAACTTCGCGCAAAGTTACAGGGCACTGTCAAGGAGACTCAGACACAGCGTTGACTAGCAGTGAAGAATTTATTACTTCATATGAATAAAGCCATGGAATCGTGATTTTGTCGCTCCTGTCGTTGTCACTTAATAAGATAATCGATTTTGTTTTACGCTTCTGTCAGTGATGGACTGCTTACGCATGTTAAACGGTTCTTATGGATTAAATACGTTTTGCATGTCTCGCGCATGAGCTGCCGTGCCTTTATAATTCTTAGACATCTTGAAATTTTCGAATTGAGGAGTGCATTCTCATTTTGACACGTGTCTGGCTAGCTTCCTGCCATATCCTGCATTGACAATTCCGGCAAGTTTCATTAAATTAATGCGGTTGCATCAACCTGAAAGTCGAACAAAAGATTATCCGCATGATAGAGGAATCTCATATAATACGCGTATGCTACAGGTTCTGAATTTGTCCCTGTGCCTCGTCTTGCAGCATTTTTTTTTTCAGGTGCCTTGGTTAACCTTCTTCCACATACTACATAATATGTTGGGCGTGTTACACACTCGATTTACGCCAGTCCGCCCTGTCGCATTCTTTAAGGCTGGGCTGACACCTTGCTCGTATGACATGATAGCCATGTTCCGTTTTTTTTCCTACGTTCACTTAGAGTTCGATTAGAGAAATTCATTCAATTCTTGGAGCAAAGCCAGCAAATGAGGTCGTAAAGAAAACCTGCTTCAAGTAATCGTGTTAGGTCTCGACCCTTGTTCCCGGCAAAACACGACCTATTTAGAGCGTTCTTCAATGCGCCAGTGGCGACAGCTCTCTTCACCAGCTTCATGTGCTTCGATGAGTATAGTAACAGGCTCTTTTTCAACCGTGGGCCATAACACCAGCACACATGGGTCCCGTTTGTGAACAGCCATGGATCAAGAAACTGAAGCTGTCTGTCCGCCGGTAGTTCTTTCGTCAGCTCAAAATCGGCAAAAGCTGTGCGTAAAATCTTGAAGATATCTCATACAACGATGTTACGCTGCCCCTGATCACACATCTTGTGCATTCTTGGGGAGTCGTCAGTAGAGTAAAAAGTCTATTTATCGGTGGCACAAAAAATGTATTATAGTTGACGATCCCGGTGGGCTAGCAGACGATAAGGAGAACCGGGTGCAGACGCCTTGCCGTTGGAGCACTCGTAATGCCTCTAGAACGTTCTGCTGTCTGCCCTCCTTCCTTTCGTGCTCTGTCGATATTTGGCCAATTTTCACATTTTTTGAGCAAAAACTCTTTTCGAAGGTGAAGAAGGAGCCCTTCAAAAACATGACTTCGAGAATACATTCCAAACAAGAACAGCAATCTGCTCCGATCTAACTACAGTGTAGAACGTATGGTCTTAGCAGAGTATTGGACGTACTGTAGAGTTCTCATTGCGCCAAAGTTTGCATAAGGCAGAGTTTACCCATGTAGGCCTGGCTGTAAACAAGAAAGCTTTATGTTGCTGAAATAAACGATCCGCCTACGCACAAGCGATGGTAATGAGCAAAGCAGGACAACTTCCGGATTGAGACAAAGTTCACTATGACAAAAGAAGCCTCTGGGTGATTGTGTTTTGGGTGAAGGCTTATTACAAAGAGCTCTGTCCGTATCCAAAAAGCGACAACCGGGAAGAACAGGGCTAGGAATTGGGTTACTCTACCAGTAGTATTGATTTTCTTTAAGTCTTTTTCTGAAGCTTGCCTTTCCCGTAATACCGCTTGAACAATAGGAGTTGCAAAGAAAAGATGGTGAGGTGGGTAACTAATCCAGTATGTGGTATTGAAAAGCATACTTGGCTTATATTGTAGAGAGCTCTCTCACTGTGAGTAAATCTGACAGAGACGAAAATAGCAAGCAGACTAAACTTGCATCAAGGGAGAAGGTTAGAATGCCATGTACACCGTTAAGGTTTATTGGTATATAACCTAATCGAAAATTCAGTCTCCCATGTCTTATTTACAGTAAATTGATAAGAAGAAGCAGATAAACATCATTCATCATTTCTGTGTAATTACCAGCATCCATTCAATTCTCCGTCACTTTGCTCTGTTTCTTGCTGCCTCCCTCTTTTCCTATTTATTCCTCTGCAGTATTTTCTTCTTATACCTCTATTAGTTCTTATCAAGAAATCCTGCCGAAACTCGCCTGCCTGTGAATTTTAAAGTTATCTTGCTCGCACACAACTTTAAAGTAAAGTGAAATCGCAATAATTAAATATGAATATCTGAGCACACCTATTTTCATATACGTGAAGCAGAACGCATCCCAGAAGAAATTTTTTTTTACGCCCTTATCACATTTCTATTTGCGCTATCCGGAAGCAAATCGTTTATATGTGTTTAGTTTTGGTAAGAATTGTGCTTATAGGAGCTACGCAGAGCTCATGGGATTCATTTTCTAACTAACATGAACTATTTCTAGAGAGCCTCACATTTGTGGCTCGAGTAACTATTGTGACGCCACTATTGTAATAACATTCCAAAGTCTCAGGGAAAAAAAGAAACGCATTTTATATTAACGCCGACGAGAAAGGCTTTTTTTCTGAAGCTCGTCTGGAGGGTCAAGAAGGCCCAGACATGAGAGCGCTACGTGCACGACATGGGTTATAGCATGCTCTTACTTGTTTCAGGAGCTGTTACATACTAGAAGATTGCTGATGCAGCAGTGCAAGACAGGAAAGGTGATCCCTATGCGTAGTGGACACTCCATACCTTTCGTATTGTTTCAGTAAACAGCATCCCCTGTAAGATTGTCGATCGTCAACTTTCTATACTAACTGTGAATTTTTTACAAACGAGTTTTTATCTGTACAATATGAGTTTCTGAAAACATAATATATGAGACGCAAGTTATCCTGTTCACTCACCGATTATAAGCAAGGTTAGTTCGATGTTCCTGTATATATTTTATCTATTTAGACTCGGAAAATAATTATTGCTAAAGCAATACTACTCTCGGTTTCGAGCCTTCAGCGTGGCGCGGCCGCACCCACGTGAGGCTCTGACGTCACACCCCACGGGACACTAGGGTGAGAGCTGGGCTACCAAATCAAGCAGTCGGCGTAGCGCGGTCGCAGCCAGGGCGAAGCGCGCGACGTCATACCCCATGTGACACAAAAGCGAAAAATGGGCTGGCAGGAACTACCAACTTGTCTCTCGTTTCACATGGGACGGTTATGTCAGAATCAGCCTGCCAGGACCCTGGCATTCACGTTACTCCTAGAGCCCAATGAGGCACGTTCATACGGCTTGTTTAGAGAGGGGCTTTATATGTGGGCTGGCAGGAGCTGCCAACTCGTTTCACATGGGACGGTTATGTCAGAATCAGCCTGCCAGGACCCTGGAATTCACGTTACTCCTATAGGCCACCAAGGCACGTTCATACGGGTTGGTTAAAGCGAGGCTTTATATGTGGGCTGAGGAAGAAGAAAAAGAGAACGCTCGGTCACCCGCAGGTAATGCTTTCGCTCAATATTTGGTTCAACAGCGTTGAACCCTTGTAATTTTTTCAATAGGCTTCTCTTTAGCACTACTGAAACTGCACATGATTATGCTTCATAGTAATGCACGAAACACCTTCCATTGGTTTATAACCCTATGCTGGAGGTTTATAACACTACGCTACTACGGACTTCGTATAATACCATAATTTAGGCTTTAGTTTTCATAGAATTCATTACTGAACTTCGTGCATATGTTTCTTTATCAATTCACTTGTTTGCAGCCGATTGCATTTTCCTTCTTCTAGAATAACTAATGATAACCTAAGTGTTACTCCCATTGACATTGAGAAAGATCCATCTAAACATAAAAATGAAAATGATACAAAGCGGTAAAAATTGTAAAATCATGGATGTACAAAAATACACTAGCACCATACGTACACGTTGAAATATCAATATTGCACTAACAACTATATCGTCGTAGAATTAACTACTTATTCAGTTGGTTACAAACGTTAGCTGAGAGCGTACATTGAATTTAATTTTAACTAATATAATTGTATGCTATCCTACTAAAAAAAAAAGAATTTTCGGCCAGCCACTGTAGCACCAATCCTATATTTATATTTTACAAAACAAATTTGTATTTGCAACATGAGTGCATTGGTTAGGCAAGAATTCAGGTCCAATAGCACCAATAATTAACTAGACAATATTATATTATTGGTGCTTGTTCAATCCTATTTAATTATCACTGCAGTATCAGCCCGTGCAAATAAACCTGGCCTTAAAATATCGCTCCTTTATCTCGTAGAAAGCTCGTGTAATTGTACACTTTTATAAGATTTTGATGCCGAATATATAGATAATGAATCATAAATCCACGTTCATATGTATCACCACGCATGGACAAAATTCTGAAAAATGTTTTATGCAGCACTGAATCTTTCTCCTATTCATTTATAACCCGCACATCTTAGACACCTTATTTCAGAGCAATAATCTTGCCTTGGTAGTGGCCGACAAGGAAGGCGATTTCACCGTCATGTCAAGAACGTTGTATGAGGCTGAAGCAAGCGATGCAATCGCCAAGAATTTCAGAGCAGTAAAATCCGCTTCTACTAGGATAAAAACCAAGGCAGTGGGCTTATGCGAAAAGTTACAGTTATCGTTCCTTCAAAAAACTGACTCTGCTGCGGGGAAAAATGCCCTTGACATATTCTTCACAGCAAAGACACATAAACCGGATGTGCCGTTTCGAGCAATTGTGACAGAGCGTTCTACTTAGCAGAATGCGATTTCTAGGTTTCTGCAGAAGCACCTCAGCTCACTGAAGATAGACGACCCTTTCATGGTGGTAAATTCGGGCGAGGTTATAGACTACTTCCAGCAGTGTAACAGCCGTTCAGAGGTACTTGCTGCCTTTTCGATAGACGTAGAAGATCTTTTTTATTCGATTCCTCAGCCTGACTTATTAGTGGCAGTTCGAGACCTCATTGAACAATCACGGCCTCTGCAATTCCAGAATTCTTCAGGTTTATCTATTGACGGCTTCATGGAACTTCTATCATTTTATCTTTCTTCCACGTTTATAGATTTCAACGGTAAACCTTTTATACAAAATACGGGGGTCTGCATTGGTTCTTGCATTGCGCCTGTTTTAAGCACCATCTTTTTAGCCCAGTGTGACAAGCGTATTGACATGTGCATTGACGCAGCTATAATAGCTAAGATTTTCATATATGTTGACGACTACCTAGTAGCTATCAGGGCAAGCAAGTTTCAGTGTAGGGAGGCCGTGGTAAAAACAGTGCTTGACGTGTTTTAGGTTTGCTCGAAAGGGCTTCGTTTTACTTTTGAATTGCCAAAGGACACCGCGAATGTGTGTTGGAGCTACAGGCCGCGGTCGAAAAAAGAAGTGTTGAGGTATGATTCGGCCCATTAAAAATTGGTAAAAAGATGGATCGTTTTTAATTCTTTGCGTGCTGCTCTCGCAAAGTCGTGTGAGCACTTTATGACCATCAGCGTGCAGGGCCAGATCGAACGCCTGAAAGCCGCCGGCTACCCGAATGAACTCCTGGCTTCGGTAGCGAATAAGCTGTTGCGGGAAGTGGAGAGTGAGGAACGAGGGCGATCACAACAATCCAGACGCCAGGAAGCAAGGCCTGTTGCCGTTCCTTACATTCATGGTTTCTCCCACCGTCAGAAGAAGGTTGCAGGGAAGTGCGGCGTCCCTGTCGTCTTCTCTGCTCCTGAAAAGTTGTCGCAGCTTCGCCCTAAGGTGAATGGGCAAAAGAGTGGCATTGATGCATGCACGAAGAAGCATGACACCTGCTTCGTCCCCTGCAGAACGGAGGTAGTCTACAAGATTCCTCTGTCATGTGGGAAAATCTACGTCGGACAGATGGGCAGGTGCATAAACGACAGATTGCGAGAGCACCGAAGAGCAGTAGGATCCCTTGTAAAGAGTAGTCATTTAGTTTTGCACTGCAGCCGTTGCCCTAGCCCTGCCAGTCCATCATGCACCTCTGCGTTGAGCGACACACGTGTGCTGCGCAGCTTCAAGCAGCAGTTGAGCAGGAGATATTTGAGGCCCTTGAGATTCACAATCAAGGGGATAATTGTGTTAATAGTAGCTCGGTTGTGCTGTCACCCAAAGAGCTGGAATTTTTAAAGAGGAGAATGACACGTGGCCATAGGTGATGAGGCTCTAATCTGTTCGATAATGCAGAGGCGAAGGTTTGGGAGCATGCGCTCAAGTGATGGCGTTGTACAATGTTTGTATATATTGATGTTACGTCCATTAAACTATCAGTTGAAGTTCAGCGTTTGTCCCTTGTCTTTCTCCTTTAGTCCTGTCTAATTTTACGCTGACAAAATATGCACTCTACTTATCAAGACCAACTAGCCCGTCTTTCTACGTTAACTCGTCTAGTGCGACGATCTGTAAGTCTTCAGTTTGTCATTACGCTGTACGCAATGTAGAGCGTGCAAAAAAAATCTTTATCTTGAGCAAAACACATTTAATTTTTTTCTTGTTCATGCATATAATGCTTTTCGCTCCACTGTACAAAATTGGTCTGCATATTTGTTTTATAATTCCTTCTCATGACTTCATCTCTGTGCAACAAAAAATATTCCCCTATGTATTATAACCTCAATAGTTGTTTCGAGTTAAAGCTGACTTGTTTAATATTACTATTATTCGGTTTTTCGGTTTAAACCTGCACCTCTGCATTACTCCATTCTTCAAAGAAATATTGAATTTTAAATGAGTTATCTTTTTCTAAACCCTTTATATTTTTGTTGTACCCCCGCCGTGTGGACTCAGTGGTCAGGGCTCTCCGCTGCCACGTCAGAATTCCCGGATTTTATCCCGGCCGCGGCAGTCATATGCGACCTCGCAAAGCGCGGTTGTGTGGCGGGATGCCAGTAAGACTTACAGTACATTAGCTGAGGAACAATCACCGCTGCCCCCGGCTAGGGTGACCGCTACGGCCAAATGCAACTTTACTGTAAAACATAATTTTTCGGGAGATCTAGTAACGTGTGCTGGAGGCCATTGCGGCGTGAAGCCTCAACTGAAACAAACGATATATTGGTGGTGAAAGAAACGATAGAGCAACATCACAATTATGCATAATCTAGAGGCTCAAGTCGCAATGTTAACACAGTAGCCAGAAACTTGTCTGAGTTTAGCTACACGACAATATGTCTGCCAGAATGGCAACCCTGTCATCGAGATGTACGCGGATAGCTGAAGAAAGAACATGTGGAAATGTCAGCGCTTTTCTTGCTGAAGTTTTCTTGTACTCATTAGGGTAGTCAGCAGTGTAGCGACAAAAAAGAGACAAGAAAGCTGCTTCTTAACGGCGTGCTCGCTTGTACACAAAACGGGGTAAAAACGCGCTAGAGTCAGTGATTATTTAATAAACAATTCAAGCTCGTATAATACACAAAAATACAGCAGATTGTGAGAACAAATTCCAGCCGCATAATGTTTAGATTCGGCGTTGCTTTGTTTTTTATATATAACTCTGGGCACAACTTCAGGTTCACCTTTGGAGAGTTCAGGTTCACCTTTGGTTGAGGGTCACATGGCCACTCGCCTGTGAGAGATCACGTTCTTTACCTGTTGCGTAGCCGTAGGGGAAGGCAATAATCGCACTCATGTTATCGGAAACGACAGTACTAACCAGGAATCATTTCTCGGCAATATGCGTTCAGATCATCATTATATCAGCCTGTTATACCCACTGCAAGGCGACGGCCTCTCCCATATTTTTCCAATTAACCAAGTTCTATGCTAGCTGCATCCACTTGACCCCTGCGAACCTCTTAACCTCATCAGCCCACCTAACTTTATGCCACCCCCTGCTGCGCTTTCCTTCCTTTGGAATCCAGTTTGCTACCTTCAGCGACCATCGGTTATCCTCTCTTCGCACATGTCCTGCCCATGGCCATTTTTTTTCTTGATTTCCACTAGAATGTCAGTAACTTGAGTTATTTCTCTAATCCACTCTTCACGCTTCCTATCTCTTAATGTTACCACTACCATTTTTCGTTCCATAGCCCTCTGGGTTGTCATCAAGTTAAGTAGAACCCTCTTGGTTAGCCTCCACGTTTCAGCCCCATAGGTGAGTACAGGTAAAATGCAACTGTGGTATACTTTCCTCTTGAGCTATACCGGTAAGCTGCTAGACATAATCTGTGAGTGCTTGCCAAATGCGCTCCATCCCAGTCTTTCTCTTCTTGTTATTTTCTTTTCATGGTCCGGATCTGCGGTTACTATATTTCCAAAGTAGACATATTCTCCTACAACTTCGAGTGGTTCGCTACCTAACGTAAATTGCTGTTCCTTGCCTAGGCTGTTTAACATTACCTTAGTCTTCTGCATATTTATTTAAATTACTGCCTTTCTAATTTTCCTGCAAGATAATATTCAGAGACGATTAACCTGACAAAATAAAGAAGTCAGGTGTGCAGATCGACTTCATTTAGATTGTAGGTAAGAATGCAAACTGCATTTAAATAATAAGCAAGCAGGTCTCTTACACCCGCAGAGTATTCCAGAAAACTAGAAAGTTCGGCAAAGTATTTAGGGATGAAGCTTTTCCCCTTTTTCGTTCGCCTTCGTTCTATTTCGATTTTCACCTACTTCCTGGTTCATCAATGAAACAGACACCTGTGTCCTTGCTGGGCCGCTTATCTTTATGCAGGATGTTTAGTTGTACTTTTTCGTGCAGCTGGTTTAGTACCCATGTACGAGGAAGTGACGTTTAAGTAGAACAGTTCTCATCGCCACGATGAACAGTGTAAGTAGGCAGACCATTCTTTATAATGCTTGAAGAGTGTTTAGGGGCACTCTCAAAAAACAACACCTGAGGATGCAACCGCCAATCGAGAAGCCTTCAGAGCGAACCGCGGGGTCTGAAAATAGAGAATAAGGGATGGATGTAGAGTGGCGATTGCAGAGGTCGACATTCTTAGAGTTTCACGTATATATATATATATATATATATATATATATATATATATATATATATATATATATATATATATATATATATATATATATATATATATATATATATATATATCATTTCAGGCCACGGATATGAATGTCGACACTAATTGTAGCACGTTATTTCTATGTAAACCGACCTCAGGACTCACCCCATGTAGTTCTCTCTAGCTTCACTCACGGCAAATTGTTGAGCCTGGCTGCAACAAGAGTTCGTTTCGCAATGCGACATCAGAGGGCATGTGGCCATATTTCTACTCATACGTGGATCAGCATAATGCGCACCATGCAAGCAACACTTTTCTTGCGATAAATTTGTCTCACTAATTACTGCGTGAGCCTCTAGAGGCGCCATTAGTGCCCTCCGCATCTGTTTATTGAGGCCGACGCGCTCAATGGAGAAAGCAACTGGGTCTGACAGAAGCGTCTTTGAGCCACTCGTGTTTACTCTGAGCCCCGTGCAGGGAAGACTGAAGAGCTCCTGTTGACTCGCGAAGGCACTAAGTTATGCGTGTTTCCCAACCTGGGGAGAAAGTTCCTCCGCTTTCTTTAGATGCAAGAGCAGTTCTATTTCTAGAAGCGCTCAAGAGGAAAATCTTCTCGCCTCCGCAACGTAGTGGTGTGGACTCATTGGGAGTTTCTCATCTACAATTCCGCTTTCCTAGCTTCGTCCTCGCGCGTAGCACAGACTCTTTGTTTAGGCGAAATATTTTCACAAAGAAGCAGACAGACTTAGAAACAGCCAGGTCACCGTTTGTCTAACGTATATAAGTCACTGGGAATCCCTTTTAAATCAAGTTTCAATTATAATAGCCCCACCGCGGTGGCGCTGTGTTTAGGCCACTCAACGGCTGTACCTAAGGACGCGGGATCGAATCCCGGCGGCGTTGGGCGCGTTTCAATAGAGGCGACAAGCGTTGTCAATGCCCGTTAAGAGAACCACAAGGGGTAAGAATTTCAATAATCATCCACTACTATCTTTCTCATAGCCTCAATTGCTTAAGGACGTTCAACCGTATAAACCAAACTAAACTATTTTTAATCGCATTTCATAGCAGCTTAGGAGAAAACTTTTTATGTAATAAAGAAGATCCTTTTTTTTTTTAAGTATGTCTGGAGGTGAAAATATGTAGAGGAAGTTTCGCACAAGTTCCACATCGAAATATCTTATTACAGCCTGCTAGTGACAACTTTGTGGTCGCATATTAGGCTGAGGACTCTTATTACCAACCGAAATCTCTTTTAATGCACACTGATAACTCTAAGATAGGTTTAAATGCGTTTAAGTAAGCTTAGATAAGGTCGATTTATATGCCTCACTGTGCATACTTGCGGTACACTAAATATGCCTGACATTGCGTTCCTCGTTGATTACATGAGAGTCATATAATTGCATGCGTTCGCTTTATTTATTTATTTGTTAATTTTTTTTTATGACACCCACAGCACTGCAAGCGGCATTAAAGTGGGGAGGGGGGGGGGACAATATTTTTGTCACAAATATGCAGAAAAAAAAGAAACACAATACAAACGCGATAAGCCGTACATCTTGTGTATGGCATATCTAAATTGTAGCAGCAAAAGATTAGCAGGACATAATTGACACTACTTCGACCAGCCTATTCCAGTCTCTGATCGATCTTAGAAATATTTTTCAATACTTATATGTGTAAGTCTTATAGCCAATTTCCTTGACCTTTAATGAATGCTCAACATGCATTGAAACATAGTTAGGACCATGAATATACAAGTCAGTTAATATCAGTCTTCTTCTGATAAGTACAATAGAAAAATGTTAGGTGCAATGTACACCGGCGTTCTTCTAGAGAGTGCCATCCCAAAGAGTGCTTGGCACTAGAAAACACTTATGTGTCTGCTGTAATTATAAAACACATATGCACTCCAAGACTTTGTACCCTCTATAGTCTGTCTATATCTACCTCAAGCCAAGGGCCCTACACCGAACATGCATACTCCAACACTGAACGGATGTTAGCCTTGAAAAGTAATTATTTGACGTCAGGAGGAAGTTCTTTTGTATTACGCCTGAGAAAACCAAGAACGCGGCAAGATTTTCCAGTCGCGTGCTTAACATGACGTCGCCAACTAATGTTGGCAGTTATGTATACTCCCAAGTATTCGTATTAGGATACCGGTGAAATATAAATTCCATCGACTTGATAAAAAAGCTCGTTTTTCTTTTTTTGTGAGGCACATATATACAGATTTTTGCATGTTAATACACATCTCCCATTTTTTGCTCCAATTGGCAATCTTGTTCAAATCATCCTGTAATGCATTACAGTCATTCAGACAACAAATAACTTTATATAACGCAGTTATCCGCGAATAGACGAATACTAGAAGCAATACCAGAGCAGATGTCATTTATAAAGATAAAAAATAACGGTCCACGCACTGACCCCTGAAGTAAACCATATGATACAGTACGCTCTGTCGACAGCTTATCATTGATTGCGACCCTCTGTTTTTTTGCACACAAGTGATCTTTTATTGAGGCAATAATTTTCTTATCAATGCTATATGAAGACATCTTCTGCAGCAGGGGAGATTAAGGAACAATATAAAGTGCTTTCTTAAAATCTAAAAAGACACTATCAATGGAAAATGTTCTATGAAGTGAAATTTTGAAATCGTGAAATAATTCTGTCAACTTAGTTACGCAAGAAAAACCTGACTGAAAGCCACCCTGCTGATTATTTAATAAACAATACGTGTTCATATGGAGTAATCATACTGGTAAGAAACACATGCTCTAGAACATTACAGGAAATGCTTGTCAAAGCGATCGAACGATAGTTAGCCGCGACATTACGAGGGCCAGATTCGAACACAGGCACAACATTGGCTCATTTCCAATCATAGGGATGTGCACCTTCATCCAAGGGCTATATATAAAGGATTTGCAAATATTTGGAGAACTCACGCACACACGAACAAAAAAGAGCAGATGGCAGCTTATCCCAACCAGGGGCACTGTTAGTATTCAGCCTTCTAAGCAGGAATTCAATTCCCCTTTCGTCCAACTCAATGGATAGCATGGGGTCCAAGCTCTGCTAAATCATAATTGAAATCATCATGACAAGTGCTAGAAGGAACAGTAAACAGAGGAGAAAAGAAATCTTGAAACCCTGGGCTTTATCAATGTTATCGGTGACATGCGCTCCTTCATGTTCAAGGGGTGGAATCGATATCTGATCTTTTTTCATTCCTTTTCGTGAACTGCCAAAATTTTTAGGGCGCTCTTTTAATTCTAGATGAAAAGAAAAAGAGAGGGTTCTTTGCTTGCTTAACCGCTGCCTTCGACTCAGCCGTAACGCATTTTGGCGTTTCATTATTGTGCACTCATTGATGTTATATGCCTTGAATGCAGCCTGCCTTTTATTTCTAAGCCTGCGAAGAGTTTTGTTGAACCATGGATTGTTTTTGCTTCGTCGTGATGTCAAGATCTAACTAGGTACATGCTTATCTCGCAGTTCAAAAACGTTTTTTTGTTTTTTTTAAACGTGCCACAACACGTGTATAGTAATTGTTTCAGATAATGTTTCAAACACGTTAAAATAGAATTTGAGAGCGGCGAAAATATCAGGGACCCTTGCCTTATTGTAGCTGTATATCCGACGCTTCCTTTTCACACGGGGTAGATGAGTGGTCAGTAATCCCCGGTAAGAAAATAGGTGCCTGCACAGCTTCCGGAATATTGGTTAAGGAGACGTCTAGAATCTGATTTCGACGCGTTGGCTTGGTCACGAACTGCGTCAAAGTGAAAGAGGTACATAGATTTAGCATTTCTTGCGTTGCTTTGCTACCATTACTTAAGAACCTACCCGACTGTCACCAAACAAGTTGGGGAATGTTAAAGTCTTCTCTTATATACTATATAATCTTCAAAAGATTCCACGGCTTTTACGAACTCACTATAACTTTAGGTGTACTTCCAGGCATTCTGTAAAATGAGCATACCACCAAAGATTTACCATTACTTAAATATACTTTCACTAACAGGGCCTCGCATGCTCCAACAAAAATATCAAGTTTCTGTGAACAAACTGTTTCATTAACCAAGATGAAAACGCTACCACCGTGCGTATCGCGATCTTTTTTATAACTGCAATAAATACTTGGAAAAATTTCATTATCCGCAATGTCACCATGCAGCCATGACTCGCATCCAAGATGGTAGGTTGTGTTGGTTAAAAAAGACCTAAAAAATCTTCAGTTTTATTCTTGATGCTGCGGCAGTTAACTAACAGTATCGGTAGCCGCGAAGTATCAACTTTTTACGTCACACGCCTCACTTGGCGTTGGATTTAATCATAAACATACTTTTCGTCATTGAAGCGTACAGTATCATATCTAATCACAGGGCGGTCAGATTGGCCACAAATGGTCTTCGCGTAATCCCACAGAATGTTCGTTTCTTTCTAACATTTTCTAAACGTCATCCGGTGTACTGAGCCCAGTATCCTTAAGTTGTTTTGCTTTAGCGAGTACTCCTAACTTTCCTTTATAAAAAAAAATTCAGTATGACCGGGCGTTGTTTACTTGGCTAAATTTTTCAATCGCTGAGCCCTTTCGAATGTAATAGACTCAATGCCTAAATGTTCCCAGCAAACTTTCACAACGTGTAAAAGCATTGAAATTCACTATGACCGGCCTTTTGTTTACTTGGGCTAATTTTTCCGATACAGTGAGCCCTTTCGAAAAACTCAATGCCTAAATGTTCCCTGCAAACTTTCACAGCGTGTATAAGAAAGGAAATTCACTATGGCCGGCCGTTGTTTACTTGGACTTAATTTTCCAATTCGGTGAGCCGTTTCTAATTTATTAGAACTAATGCTTAAATGTTCTTTGTAAACTTTCACAACGTGTATAAGAAATGAAATTCACTATGACCGGTCGTTGTTTACTTGGGCTAAACTTTCCAATACGGTGAGCCCTTTCGAATTTATTAAACGCAGTGCCTAAATGTTCCCTGCAAACGTTCACAACGTGAGCTTCACTTGTTGCCTGCGGTCCAAGCTTATCTATATCTCGTATGCCAAAGAAAAGGAAATTGCAACGCCTACTTCTGTTTTCAAGGTCATAGATTTTTGCCATTATTTTCCGCAGCTCACCTTGTTGCAGCTGTTTTGTTTCAAGTAAATTCGCCACAGAGCTCTTCAGCTCGTCAACTTGGCCAATGTTCTGTTCAAGATTTGCCAAGCGGGTTGTAAGAGTCAGCATAGCAGCCTTGTTCTCAGCTTTGCATTCCTCAATTGAGCTAATTTTCTGCTTAATTTCAGTCTGGGCATCCAGCAGCTGTTGCAGGACGACGTTATCAGGCCCTGGGTTAAGTTTAATTCTCCGCATATAAGAGCAGTAGTATACGAAACCCAGCCTTGCGAATTAAGGAAGAGTGTCGACTGCGACAGTACACAGCCCTTTCCACAGAAGAATGACAGCACACACGCGCAAACATTACATGAGGCGGAACCGGCAATGCACACAAAACATCGGTGAAGCTATGGTGTACTCCACCAACCTGCATGAACAGCCATAACGTGAGCGGCGTTGCCATGGTCGGGCCGGTTACGCGCCATGTATTTCTTCTTGTATTTAATCGATATCTATTGTGTCGCACTTTGTCACCTCAGTCATCTTGCCTTCGCACTACATGCCTATCACAATGTATTTTTGATTTTGACTTGAACGTGATTCATTTTCTTTTCCTTGCAGAACTTCTGCACATTTCCTCTGCTTTAGCGTTGCGAAAACCAACTCATCTTCTATAGCTCTCTGCGCGTGCTGAGTTGTTAGTTTAACCATTTTCTTTTGCCTCCACGTTTCTGTCTCATAAATCAGTATCTCTAAAACACAACTGCTATATACACTTCTCTTGAGGGATGTAAGTTGGCTGCCATTCATGATCTGATGTTACCAAATGCGCTCCATCCAAGCCCTATTATGGCAGAAGCCTTTCTATGCTCGTTGCCTGCGGAAATGTCCGCAAGAAATGTTCGCCCAAACTGACAGTTAACAAAAAAGTATCCCTCCATAGAGAATCGAACCACTATCCCTCCATTCATCAGCCGCGTGCTCAAGTCAATGAGGCAAAAGACACTCGGCCCCACTGGTTTCGTAAAAAGCCGATATTTATTCTCCTTGTTCAACGGGAGGGAAATAATAGCGATGACAACAACGATGCAGTCAGTGAAGTAAGAGCCATAACGACGATCGTGGAAGACAGCGAACGTGCATTTAGTTAATAATGATGATGATAGTAATGATAACCATGACGATGCAGTTAAAGAAAACAGACCGGTGCAGTGGCTTTCCCCATTTCCGCTCGAAAGCAGACTTTAGCGCAGTGTTGTAATTTTTTATACTAGCTATTTATCTTTAGTGGAAAAGATCAGCGGCCACTACTTCTGCTAAATAGATGTATTCCCTCCGCTCCCGGCTACTCGTTACCTACTATCGTAAACCGCTGTGCTTTTTCGAGCCTGTTGAGAAAAGCATTGGTACACAGTATTTATTTTAGGCCGAATATATTTATTTGGCTCTCAACCCTTTAATCATCCTTGCAGACCATCCACAAATTTGCTTACTACCTCAAAGACAATATCATCAGCGAATTCCAAATTACTGGGCAATTCTGTGTTAACCATAATGCTTACCGGTTCTTCATGCATCACTGTGAAACTTCTCTGAAAAAGCTGTGGTCAGCTCTCGCGTAGCTAAAAACACGATGAAAAGGTCATTTTTTTGTGCGGATCATCTACACCTTGATTTTACATTCTCTTCAATACTGCTGAGGATTCTATTGAGTCAAATTATTTTTCGTAATCTGTAAATATCAAGTAGAAAGTTTGGTTATCTTACGATTTTTTTTTCTATCGCCCTGTTGATACTATAGATGTGATCTAAGGCAAAGAAGCCTTCACAGTTGCGTTCATTTTCTAATTCAAGTCTAAGGTTCCCCTGATTCTGTTAGCCTTTACCATAATAATTACCTTGTAAAAAAAAAACAAAACGAAAAAGCAATTTCCAGATACGCATTCACATAGACTGGACACATAAGCACGCTCGGAGGGAAAAGTTGAGAGCCATACACACCAAGTTGTAAACACTAATGCACCTCCCGCCGGGCTTCCTTTCGACCTCGCTCCAATATTCTCTTTAAGGAAAAGTACCCGCACACTCATTGCCCCGCACTCTTCCCATCACACATAACTTATTTAGATGAGAGGAGGCATTTCTAAAATGTTAACAGATGTGGACATCCTTATCCCATCGGTCAGGTGCCGGTGATATTCTCAAGCTGTAAGATCGGTCACCTACCCGAAGTGTCCCATATCGTCAGTAGAGGTGAATATTCGCCCCTTTCTGTGATTATAAACAGGAACAACTCCATCAACGATGCACATTCATCAGGAAGTAGAGCTCAGGCCTTCTTCATGCCGTATTCAAACAAATCTGAAACAAGTAGCTCATAAAAAAACCTGCTCCTTCGAAAAAAAAAAAAAAAACAGTGCGAATAGAGCGAAAAGTATGGCAACACAGCGCTGTGTATATATAACATGTATTTTTTCTTGCCCTCATTTCTTTCATCTATTGCGTATTGTCTTGAGACAGAATAACATAGTTTTTGTTTTGTGAGATACCAATTTCCTACAATATATGACGGCCAGACGAATCCAATTTGTAGACTAGGCTACGTGTGCAATATAAAGAAGATCCTGTGCGCTTTAGTCCGCAGTTAAAAAGGGTCAGTAGCGAGCTACACTTCGTGCAGCACCCGGACTTCATAAAGAAGAGATGCTTTTGCTTATATTGCAAGGAAAATATTCAGCGCAACCTGGGCACTAATTCCATGACGCAGTACATGCTTTGAAAGTAAAGCTTAGACACGTGCATTCTGCGACTACTAGTACTAGTTTAAGTAGAATGTGCACCTTTCAGAGGAAAGGAGTCTAAACTGAAATGAGGCCTAAAGCTTCCTCAAATTGGGAGTTCACGGATGCCGGTAGTCGGGTTTAGGGGTCATGGCGATCCACTCACTGCGAGGAAAACCTAATTACGGAGGAAGCTTCTTAGAGTCTGTAATGTTTACTCCGGACGCTTCGCGAGACGGGTTAAGGACGCTTATTTTCTCGCCAAGGGATTTAAGTTCATCCGAGTTGCCCAATATGAAGACGTCCCACTTCCTGCTTAAATCGTTGCAGGAGAACCACGCAGGCAATTTTCGGATACGCACATGATGAAACTTTTTCCCTCGGTGCCGAACAGCCTCTTGCTTTATTGAATGTCCCTATTCCCAATCAATGCTAATTTAGATTTTATCCTGAATAGAGTGCTCAAGCACTATAGAATGCGTTGCTATGATCATCGTTATTACAGTTCAGAAAGGTTGTATGATTAGCAACGCGATGTAAGAAATATGCAAAATGAACATTACTTTCTTCTTATTGCAAAAACCTGATACATTATTCTCTAACTTTTGAAACACATACATCACACTTAGCTTTAGAATTTAGAAAATAACTTGAATTTTTATACTCACGCATACCATGTCAGTGGGCGGCTTCCCACCTTTACCTGGCTTTTTCTAAAAGCTATCAAGTGAAATGAAACAACATTTTACGCAGGTTTCAACCATATGCCTAATACATGAGGCCGAATAAAAGAAAAACCTTAACTTAATTTTTGTTTTTATGCATAAAAACTTCCATTGTTGGATATTTCAGTGCTCCAAGATAGAAAAAAGCATAATAGATAAATTTTTTCACCTATGGCTCAATATTTCTAGTTTAACGTAACCGTTTCTTTCCTCGTAAACCTGTTCAGAGCTTTCTTCCTTTTAATCAAGACGGAAGCCGCTCTAAGTTGATGAAACGAGATCCCGTGCGTGACATATATGCGAGAGACTTGTGCGCGAAATTTTAAACTTCATATTACGAAACGTTGAATCTGTACGCGAAATTTTGCGAAATTTATTCTGCTTGTCTAGCGTTCTTGCCGTCTGCAATCCCACACTAGAACGCACGCCAAGGAACGCCACGCAACAGAAGCGATGGTGTACCGTCCAAACTCAAACTTGACAGAGAAGATGTGATAGTTGCTTCGTATTTCCTTTTCTGTAAAGAAATTATAATTATATGCAGTACTGCAACGAACGCCGATAACAGGCAAACGATTAGAGGGAAGTGGTAGGATAGGAGGGAAAGACGTTCACCATTCGCCCCTTAAGAGACATCTAAGAAACAATCTAATTTTGTTTTCTGCAAAACGTTGGGCAGGTGTAAAAACAAACATATCATAATACTAGGCGAAACATCAGTCAACCTTCATGTAGCAATATTGCCAACTTAACGATTATGTAAGGTTGGTAGCTCATTTCATAGCCACAACTAATGTTATGAAACTTTTGCAAAAAGCTCAGATCACGTTTTCATCTTTCAATCCAGTTATGCTACTAAAGCTACTCTCCTCTCTTCACGCACTTCTGATTAAACCTGTAAGACGTGGCGCATTCAGCTGTATAAATAAGGATGGCTTCATATTTTATCCATTGAATGGATTTCGTATAGAGCATAGCTAGGAAGGGGCTTTGTACGCGAACAGCCTCGAAACTAAACCTGATAAACGGAGCAGCGCGTACTGTGATCCTTTCCACTATATTTCGTATTACTATGTCGTCTTTGCATCGCGTTGAGAGAGCAGTGCTCTCGCGATATGTAGAAATTGCTCGAGCATGAAGTCTCGCGAGCTTAGATCCAGCCTAATCAAGTGATTTGCGTATATAAGCCCAACGAGTTCAGCGTAAAACTTCTTCGCGGTTTAGGACCGTGCAGCGAACCGAAATTCATCGCTTTCTTAGTGCTGCTTCAAAGACTAAGTTCCTAGACAACGCCTCACTGCATTTGTTTGTAACACGCGTTGTCATCTTCGGAAGCAAAATAAAAGAGAGCTTGAAATATTACGGCAATGGTACAAAGCTTAGAGTGTAGAATAAGTGAGAAGCTTTGAATTATATCGCCTGCTTCTGTTAATCATGTAAAAATGTCGTTACGCCTCGAAACGGTGTCATTGATAAAGAAATATTCCAAAATAAATTTACTCGACAACATTAGTGTATCATTAAACGAATGCTACCCTGATTTAGTAAGAGATTAAGCAGTCGGAATGTCTTGGTCATACACAGCGAACAGATGCTGATGTTCTACTCATAAGGAGTCAATTAGGAAGCTAATCTTCAATGCCTAATTCATTATACTTCAGAGCCCCCCTCCAAGGTTTTATAAAAAACGTGAAACCTCACGGCTACTGTAAATTGCCCTTCAGCGGTCACGGCGGCGAACTTCAGCTCTACTTTCATTTCATTCTTCATCCAAAAAGCCGTTGATCTATCTTCAATGACCACACTCTTTCGTAACCCCTTTTCCACCTATATAGCCCAATCCCTCTTCAACCCCCCCCCCCCCCATCCCCCCCCCGCACACAGAGTACTATGTCAGCGAATATTCTCGCCGTCTAAAATCCCTCTATTTCAATAAAGACCTCTCTCTCTCTCGTTGGGCTTTGCCGCTGCATCGTAAAAGTATTCTCAAATATGGTTTCTGACGTGTCTTACTGAGCTTGGCTCTCTCTTCTTGGTGTGTTTGTATTGTGGACCATAAAAAGGTCATAAGTTCCTTCACCCGACATAGAGACTCACCATTAATGCAATCAAAAGAATTCTTTCTTACAACACCATCCAGCCCGCCAGTTTTTAGCGGTTATCCTAGCAAATATTACTGCAAATTTCAGACCCATTTAGCTACATTGATTGTTCCTAGAGCCCCTTTGTGCTGCAGTTGGAAACCTGAAAAGTAATCATGTTTGCAGTTCTCGACACACATTTATATATGCACCTTCGCACTCTACTGGAAGTTGCAGCAAGCAATAATATGAAGGCCAATTTTATCTGAAAGGCGGCATGAGGTAGATACGTGAATTCTATTTATCAATAAAAAAATGTAATGCATATCAATACTTGCAGTGCCTGTTTTTAGAATTTTGTTGGCCAACTTGCTGACTTTACGCAACAGTAACTACTTTGAAGAAGGCTGAGGAAGCTGACAAGAGTGTGCAACAGTAAAAGACAAAAAACATATGTCGAAATAAATGGAAAGGGCCAGCATCTTTCATTCTTATTGAAGTGATATTATTAGAAGTAGCGGTCGTATATTCACTTGTTTTATGGTAAAGCTATGAGCTCTAAGGAGCTAGTCATTCGCGAAAATGAAAAACTTGTACGAAGAATGTCAGAACGCAGAGCAGTTAGGTTCCCCATTTAGGTTGTTTCGCTACAACGATAATGAATCCCGTCAGCGATTCCGATTGCGCATTCTCTTTTGCGTACACTCACCTCTCGCTTACATGCACTCTTATAGCTTAACGCCGCATTCTTAACTATCGCCTTACTGATCTTGCAATACTCATTAGCCGACTCTCATGAACGGTTACATTAAGTGGTAGGCCCCCCACCATAGATATAGACTTTCAAAACGTCGTCTAACTTTTGTAACCCCATTTAGCACATCCGGACGAACGCAGCTTCCTGAGAGATGTCCTTATAAAGCCCTCTTTTTACCACTGTCACGAAATCGGCGCACATTTTCATCAAGCCGGTACGGCGCGAGGCCCGCGCGGCGTCGCGTGCAAAAGCATGGAGAGAAAAGTCTCCTTCCCCGCGCGGGAGAGCGCGTAGCTTTGTACGCGTTGCCGTCACCCTCTTTCCCATTGCCCGGGGAGGACGGTGGTTCATCGGACTGGAATACGCCAGAAAATTCCAGAATCTTCTATGGGACCTAGCCAATGACGACGCGCGGCTCGACGGGAGGAGAAGAGGGAGCTATAACCAGCGAAGCTAAGTGTGTGTGTGCGCGCTAGCTTTGACGCGTGCTAACAAACAGACGCGGCGCGCCCTATTTAAAGCGACCCCGCCGCTTCCTCTTCCGAACAACCACCACCACCACCACCGAGACAGTCAGTCAGTCAGTCAGTTCGTCAGTGGTTGCGACGTGTTCGCCAGTGCTTCGGCTGGACTCCCGGTGATCACCCGCTGCTGGCAAGCCCACGGAACTGCAAGGGAGCGGCGCTCGTCTCGTATGGCGGCCACATCGTGACTCTTGAGGCGTCGGACTGCAACAGTGCCAGGTGAACAATTTGGTGCTTGTTTATGTAACTCTCTCGTGTTTGATCTGGTGTAAAGCCTCTGTGTTATTGAATCATTCTGTAGTTGCATGCTTAGCGTTTGTATTCTGTGAACCTCTCGTCTGTGTATTTCAAGTGATCTTGTGTATTCCTTTGTATCGTCTCTTGCTGTACATAAATTGTGTTTTGTTTGATACTTCTGACTCCGATCCTTACTCTGGTTTGAACTGGCGACCGCTGGGCACCAAACGACCACCCCCTTCTGTCACTACAAGGTAGTTGAATTCCGGCTGAGCTTGCCACGCAAGTCGAGGGCATCTCCTTTGCGACCGGAACAGCTACCCCCACTCACTCTAAGGGTGTCTGGGAGTGTGCGCACCGTTAAGGGCGCATCGTTAATAATACCCCTCTAGTTATTAACGGGTGAGCGGACGCCAGAATAATTGTCACCCGTTAATAATTGCCGAAGTACTGCCGAAGGCACCTCTTATAGGAGGTGCCTTCGGCAGTACTGAGAGATTCTAAGTTTTGGTCAGGTAGAGCGTAAACAAGCTGCAATGCATGATATTTGATGCGGAAACTGCGATCACCCAGTTGATGTTATTTTGGTACACAAGCCGCCTGCAGCGTCGCGCTAAATTAAAAGATCGAAATCGTATGGCATTTACAGTCAACGGAGCGTGAAAAGTGCAGTCGCCCAGGAATGAACCATGAACCCACAACAATCTGTGACGTTTCGTTCCCGCTGAAAGATGAGGGTTTATCTCGAAACGTTCCCCATTTTGATGATTCTGGACTTCATGTGACGCTTGGTATAACGCGCAGGCCTCTGTTATGTATTCGGTGCTTCAGGTCTACTCATTTTCGATATCGATCAGTGCCGCACGGCTCCGTGCTCCCACTGTCGTGAAACTGGCCGCATACGGAACAACTGTTTCATGATATACGCGGATAACATGATTAAAGTCTACTTGTCCAAAGAGGACGTTTGGTGTCACAGAACGAAATGAATAATTCGAAATTTATGGCCCTAAGTAAAGAGTTCTGCTCCGAGGTTCGACGCTATTACATGCCCAACGACCTTTCCCAAAACATCAATCCAGCGTTATCTGAACCTGTCTAGCGCATGGATCTATAATTTAATGAGCTTAAACACACAGGACATGATATTGAGATTGTTTAATAAGGTCGGTCTGCCACGGAGTAATTGGAGTATCTGCTGTCGTAGTTTGTCGAGAAGATAGCAGACGTACGGGCTGCATGCTGCCTCAGTGACATGTGCTGGAGTCCGCTGTCCTGCAGTGGGAAGCAATCGGTGACTCCTGCAAGAAGCAATCGGCATAATTTTGAGCTGGATGAGATATGATGCTCAAAATCTTTCTATCGGAAGCCTTATGCAGCCCGGAGATGTCCACGAACAGCGGCGCACAACATGGGTCTCGAGCATTTGGAACCCGGTTCCAGCGGTCATCTTTGCGAACAAGAAGATGAATGCAAAAAAAGGGCACTTCAAGCTATTATCATCATCAGCAGGTGCAGTCACACTATACCCACTGCAGGGCAAAGGCCTCTCCCTATTAGTCCAATTAAGCCGCAAGCTGCATCCGTTTCACCCCTCCGAACTTCTTAGCCTCATCAGCGCAGCTAATCTCCTGCTGGTCCTTGATACACCGTTCGTGCCTTGTATTCCTAATATTTAATGGCGCAAAAAACACGGACAAACACACTGAAGACGACCGGTCGCAGCGGCTCTTCCAACTAGTTTATTGAACACGCGAAACGTACTTATACTAGTTTGAAGTGGCGCTTCGTGCCGTCGTCTTCCCTGTGTTTGCCCCGAGTTTTTCGTGCCTTTAAATATTAAGAATGAACTGTAACAAACTCGCCCAAGAACAAGTTTTCTTCCCTTGTAATCCAATTAGCTACGCTTATAAGCCAGTGGTTACTCTCTGTCTTTAAGCTACAGGTCCAGTCATGCCTAATTCCTTTTGATTTCGACTCGAATGTCATTAACGCAACTTATTTTTCTGAGTCATGGTACATGCTCGATAGCTCTTAACATTGCCCCTACCATTTTCCATTCCATAGCTCTATTGGTTTCCCTCAACGTATGTGCAACCATTTTAGTTAACTCTCACGCTTCAGTGCCATGGGTCAATACGGGTAAGATTCAACTTAACATGGTTCCCTCCTGAGTGATACTGGTGAGCCGTTAATCATTTCAGTTATTTCGTTTTCTTGTTTCGGGCCTGCGGCTAATATCCGGCTTAAGTAGACATTCTCCTACCACTTCTAGTGCTTCGCAAAGTAATGCAAACTTCCGTTCGCCTCCAATATTTTCATTATTGATTACATTATTTTTGGCACATTAATTTTTCGACCAATCTTTCTGCCTCTTCTGTCTAGTTTATTAATAGTTTTGCACTTCGTTCCCCGTGTTACTCAGCAAGGCAATGTCATCAGCGAAAAGCAAAATACTGAGGTATTTTTCATATATCCCAATCTCTAATTGCTACCATTCCATGTCTCTCAACGCTTCCTCTAGCAAGCTGAGAATATCACGGGGGGATCATGTCTCCTTGCCATGCACCTTTATTTATTTGATGTTTAATAATTTCTTCATGCACAACTATGGCTGCTGTCAAGATATTTGGTTGGGCGAGTTGGTATTTATACATTATTAATATAAACAGCACGAACACGAAGACAAAGGACAAGATAAAGAAAGCCACAGTACAAGCGCTGCTGTGCCTCCACTATAAATACTGCACTTCCAGTACTTTCACAAACATGTAAGATACACCCTCATTTCGAAATGCCTGCATGACTGCTGCTGATTTGACTGTGTCAAATGTTTCGTCTTAATCAATAGATCCTATTTTGGGGGTTGGTTATAGTCCGAGGATTTTTCTATCTACTGCTTGATAGTATAGTTTGGTTTATAAAGATTAACTTCGCAAAGTGACTTGAGGCTATGCGAAAGGCCGTAGTGGAGGGCTGCGGTAGTTTAAACCACCCAGGGTATTTTAATGTTTACTGACATCGTACAGCACACGATTGCCAGTATAGATAAGATAAATGGTAGAGTACCTTTTTGGGAAACCTGCTTGATCTTTTGGTTGATGAAAGTCTAAAGTCGCCTAAGTCTATTAGTAATTACCCTAGTAAATACCACATGCAATGATAGGAATGCTGATTGCTATGTAATTTATCAAGACGTTCGTATCCCCTTTCTCATTAGTTAAGAGACTTTTCGCGTTCTTCTAAACTTTCGCTAGCATCGAAGTCATAGTGAATTGCGTATACATGGTGGACAGTTTTCTAGAACAATATCTCTATCATCGTTAGACAGACATGGTGTTACTTGAATGAATTTGAATGGGGTGCACAGTAATCTGCAGGAGTTATGGCTTTTTAAAAATAATGGGTCGGAATCAACAATGGCAGTACCAGTTAATGCATCTATTTGGAAGGTTCAGCTTTAATGCTGATGCATTTCAGAACACTCAACTAGCTGCTGAATAAGAACAATCTCTATTTTTCTCTGTGCACATGAAATATTGTTACCGTTACCTTTTCGAAAAGCGTCTCTCGATTTGGCATGCAGGTTACAAGTAATACACTAGACATTACTGATCTATCGTATTTTATTGTAGATGAAGGTGAGGTCGCCAATGGTTAATCGCATGTGTGGGTGCGCCTGTAAACTAGCGAGACAAAAAACAGTGTTTCTTCTGATTGGCAGATTTTTGTGCACTGTCTGGTGAATTGACTACTGGAACGTTTCAATTGTATTTATAAAAAGAAATTAAGATTGTTCACTTATATCGGAAATCAAGGCGTAAACACTGCTGCTCTCAGCAACTTTTCTTAGTGAACATAATTTTGCTGACAATGGCCGACCTCAACCCGATCATTACATCTACTATTGAATTAACTAGCATGTAAGATTAACGTCGTAGCCTGACAATCATGAGCGACCACGAAAGAGAATCTGCTTAGATAGGAAGTACATTGATTCTCTGTTCAAACCATGTTTGATGATATGAACGTTGAACAGCTCGCTGTCTTGTTTTCCTTCAAAATTATGCAAGCCTGTTCCGATCTACCGGTATTTTAGATGCCGAAATATTTCTGCTGGAGATTAAGAATTCGACTTTGAAGGGTCAGCACAGGTCTCGTTCATGAACCGCCTTCACATTTGGGTTTTATGCGAGATGTAAATAAACTGCAGGAATTTTGAACAACGTCCCCGGGATAGAATCCTGTTGAAGTCAGCAATAGTGAAATACAGGAGCAACAATTTAGCACAAAAAGCATCAAGGTGCTGTGATAATAGAAGAGACATCTGGGTGATTTGGTACGGTGACATGATGAAAAAAGAGCGCTACAGACGTGGACGGAGGTCAAGATTAATGAACATAATTTTGCTGACATTGACCGACCTCAACCCGATCGTCCTATCTACTATATGCTCAGCGCCCGTCTTGTTTGTTCTTGACCTCCGTCCACGTCTGTAGCGCTGTTTTTTCCTCATGCTGTGATAAGGTCGCAAAAATAAACCTTAGTTAATGAGCGAGTTTATTATGGCAATAGTTATGGTAAATAATACAGTAATAATGGAGTAAATAAATATGGTGTATGATAAAAAAAATAAACAGCCGTATAGACGCCAGTTGAATGATCAATGATCTTTCGAAGATCATTCGAAGCTGATCTTTCGAAGAAGCTTTTAGAAACAACATTCAGACGCCACGCACAAACTGAGAATCTTGATATCCTTGGCGCTTTCGTTGAATTTTTAATGCTGCTCTTTCCGTTCAGTGCTAAATAGATTACCTCATCTAATTCAGTCTGCTACCAGGAGGCCTGTCTTTGACTTCAAGATGAGCAGCACACAGTCGCTGAGAGACCGATCACTTCAGTATAATCCAAGTCACCATTTTATGTTCCAAAGTGTAAGATGTTTCCCAGCAGAGAATAATGTAAGTACAAAATCCGATAAAATATGTCTTGCCTAGAGCATAGGCCGTTTGGAGGTTTTCAGTGCTGCTCCTGACTTGGGCTTATTACCCAGTACGTTTAGTACTGGTGAGGCGATACTAATCCTGAAAGACAAGTGACATCGGCCACTACCCTTGAACAATGCGGTTCAAAAGATACTTGCCGAAATGCTTACTTTCGTATCTTCTGCAGCTTGCGGCATTGCATATATTCCAGCCCAATCCACAAAGCTGAATCGAGGGCACTGGTATCTAAAACCTTATAAATATTGCACTCTCGGCGTTGGGGGCAGTGTTAGATGAAACTAAGGAAGTGACTGCTATGCAGACTGGTCTGACAAGACGTTTTGTTGATGTCTCTCATGGTTTTATGTTGCTGGCATTGGAGCGAACAAATATTGATGTTGTTGTGCTCGAAGAAATAATATCAACTGAACAGCCCGTGTTAAAAATTTTTACACCTTTTTGGTTGCCAAGAGAGTGCTCAAGTGTCCCCGAGCGTCAAAAACGGGAAGGCAGTTGTAAGGTGTGGCGTTTAACAATCGGGGGTTTCGGTTGGCTGCCCTTCGTTGTGTGAAATGGAAGAGGAGCATATGAGAAGAAAAAAAAGAGATAAATGAGATCTGGGGGGATGTCAAAAGCCGCACTCGTGTCCTGAGCACAGGGAGGGCTGCCGCGCTTTGAGGCCTCAACAGAGCTCAGCATCCGCTTTTCAACGGCGAGCAAATATTTGCAAAACGAAAGATCTTCCACGCTTAAGCAGTGCTATTCTGCAATAGGCCTCACAATGCTTTACATATTTAAGGGTATGAAAATGTTCAGAGTGTGTTGATTGACTGATTGAATGTCCTTTATTGAATGGGAACGCTCATTTCCATGGATGGGGATAAAGGGGAGTAGACAGAATCTTCATTGTTTAAGTCGTCACTCAAATCACATTGCTCTAACCAGGCCACAAAGCGAGCCATACTTGGCAAATATCATCTGTGTGTTAGCATCAGTTTCTAGTAGAGAATGGTAGTTCAGGCGGTAGGGTTTGATCTCGGAACGTCCAGTAGAAAAAGCAGGCCAATCACAGAGTAGATGAGATATGCCGCCTCGAGTTAGAGTCGTACAGTGAGGGCACGTAATCATTTTCTGTGTATACTGACGCCAGCGGGCCATAATACGTGGCGTGTAAGCCGCATATGCAATGAGCTTATTCAAAAAGACTTCTTGAAATGAGCTTATTCAAAAATGCTTCTGGACTTCGGGTGAGGTGTGTTTTTCTCGTAAAAGATGGGTCTGGTGTGGCCACCTGCATGCGATGTTGACTGAGGCTACGAAGACTGGTCCGTGTATAATGCATAAGGGCAAGAGAAGGGGCGAGTTTTCCGCCCAAGGTCGAGTAAGGATGAATCAAGGGGGGTGGGGAAGTAAATGTGGACATCCCACCTGCCAAGGCAGCCGCGGCATGGGCCGCCGCATTGCCCCCTGATTTGTCCGAGTGACCTGGGGTCCAGTGAATAGCGACAGTTCTGGTAGCGAGTTGGTGGCGTTTAAGGAGGCGCTGTATGGCCGTAGTTGTTGCATCTTGTGAACCCGGAGTAGCGATTTCCTTGCACACAAGAGTTGCCGTTAACCTAATGCTTACCACAACTATTCAGTCTTATTCATCTACTCTCAAGGGTGGTTCACTATAGCCTGTGTAATTAGCGACAATTCCTTAATCAGGAGGTATAGATTCTAACAAACTCGTCTAACAGCGTCCAAAGTTATCACGTTCGTAAACTGGCCTCGCCGAGGCGGTTGGCGCGATGCATAGAATTCTTACGACATTTATATTGACCTAGCGACGGAAGCCTATGCGTCATTACCACTAATTTGTTCATGCCGTTTCTGAGAATTGCTTTTCTTTTTGTTTAAATGGGGAGCCATACTTTCCGTTGGCTCTCATAAAAGATGACTAGCTTAATTCTAACGGCAGATCCGGATCAAGGTTTCTGCTCGATGCGGATCTGCCATTGGAATTAAATAGTCATGGCGCTTGGGGCAGTCGTATTTGAATGACCGATTAGTAGCGAGAGATGTGTGTGGCAACAGCAGATTAGTATCAGGTGTGGATCCTGGATCGCTCCGTGGAGCATCGCACGCAGCAATCTAACAAGCACGGTCGCCGCCACGGAGGAAGAGGGAGGGGGGAAGGTTGGTTTGGTTGGTTTGAGGAATTCAACTTCCCGAAGCAACTCAGGCTATGAGAGATGCCGTAGTGGAAGACTCCGGAAATTTCGACCACCTGGGGTTCGTTAACGTGCACTGACATCGCAAAG
The DNA here is from genome assembly GCF_055883805.1 of Amblyomma maculatum. NCBI lineage: Eukaryota > Metazoa > Arthropoda > Arachnida > Ixodida > Ixodidae > Amblyomma > Amblyomma maculatum. Next base: position 359,181,399 of record NC_139344.1, on the reverse strand, counting down.
CGCACGGGCGCCTTACTTTTCTTCTCCATCGAAAAGCGGCCGCCGAGGCCTGACCGCGCGCTGCCCCAGCTGCGGAGCTGGTTACGAGGGTCAAAGGCGACGCCGACGCCGACGGCGACGATGACGCGAAACCCAAGAACGGTCCGAAACATCTTATTGCTAAAATGATGCCACTCGCGACAATTGTTTGAAAAGCGAAGGTTTTCTTACCGTGGTTAACTAGCTTTATATACGAGAACTACATCAAAATATGATGATTTTCTCTCTGAGTGGTGAATTCTCGGTTACTGCACATATTACCCTGCAGTTCTGTTTGGGCACTCACATTATTCGTGAATTATTTTCGCAGTGTGTACTATGTGTGGTCACGTCTTCTACTTGAGCTCTGAAGCGTGCCTTTCGTAATTGGTTCACAGGAATAGAAAGGCACGCTATCTATTACGCTTGTTTCTGCGGACATCTAAATCACGCCGTAAGGGAAGGGAGGTGGGAGTGAAAGTGGAGCTGGTTACGAGGGACAACTACGACGCCGACAGCGACAACGAGGCAGAACCCAGGAACGGGTGCCAAAGAGCTGCGCTGTAAAAACGTTTTAGTGCAATGCAAGAATTTCATTTTACGTACTCTTTTCAACACATCATGTCCCATAGAATTACAATAGAGAGCACGGTATAATGAAGGCGGTGACAACATAGTGTTTCCATTAGAGCGAAAAAAAAGAGATATAAAAGAAAATACTGGATACACAAATAAAGTACGGAAAAGGACAATGGTTGTATAAAAATTAAAGGCCCACTGTCCACCCTCCCGTCGAAAATATTTTCTTTCCCGGTGACTGTGAGACTTCGCCCCCCGAACGCAAGGCAGCAAAATATTTGTGAAAAGAGTAACTAATAACGCAGTTACAGCCACCGCAAACACCCGATTCTGTTATGTTTCTCTGCTCCCGTTCCCTCTAAATTGTTCTTTTGTCTCCTGCCCGGTCGTCTAGCCTCCATAAGACAAATTCCCCTTCCTCCTCCGCGTTTGGCGGGAGGTGGGGCGGGGCACTTCGCGTGTCTGAAAAAACAAACACGGGCGACGGAGCGCGCACCGCTGGATTCAGTCCGGCCGTGGCGAGGGAAAAGCGCGCAGCGAGTGGTAGACACCCATCCTTCACCCTCAGACAGTGAGACCGACTGATGGATTTCGTTTTCGACTACGACGTCATCCTTGCGGCTCGTAGAGAAAGGAGGAAGCTGGTTTCCCGATGAGGAGGATGAGAGAGCTTTGATTTGTATTTTTGCTGCTTTGCGGCGCGCTTATCGTTGTAGCATTTTGCACAGACTACTCCGGTACCTGATCGAAACACTGGGCTCCTTATGCTTAGAAGGTCCTTCCATGGACAGTGGCCTTCTAACAACTCGATTACAAATACACTTCTTTGTTTCGCACACGCCCGTTCGCACGCAATTTTCAAGAGTCCACTCTCCGCGCTGACGCACCGCTCACTCCTTCGCACATTTCTTCAAGCGCCCGCTCTCATTGTCGACACACCGCGCACTGCTGACCAGTGTCCCGTGATCGCACTCTCTCGCACCAAAACATGGACGCTGTATTCGCTGCGCACTAGGCCCATTCCAAAAGAAAACACTACAACCAAAACAAAGTAAACACGGACGCACGGCGCCAACCACCGCGGCGTCGACTCGTCGGAGGCACGCTGCAGGAGGGGGTTGTCAGTTTACATCGCACTCACGGGACGCCCACGTGTGGTTCAAAGTTCACACAGCCGCCGCCTAAGTGGGAAGTGCCGGCGCAATAAGTTAGCCGCTAGCAATAAATATTAATTATTTGTATAACATTTTACGTGGAAGAGAGAATAAGTACTCATAAGAACAGCGAATGGCCTGAAAACGCACTGAATCATGAGCGTCTTTCATAAAACCTAATAATAAGGGCCGATCTTTAAAATTGGAAGAGACCACGAAATTGGGAAGACGGTTCACAAAGTTACTTTGCAGAGATGCTCTGATAATTGGATGGGAGGTATTGCGGAAAGAAACGGCAAACCTGTCGGACAATAGAGAAGTGTCAAAGGTAGTCCGCGAGTTGTTCTGGCTGTAGGAAGAAGGAATAAAAATGCACGGGCATGCTACTGGCTCTGCAGCTGAGCCACCTCCGTTGCCTCGTGCAAGCGGAAGAGAAAATGTAAAGAAGAAAGAAAAAGATGAAGGAGAGAAAGATGAGCCCCGCTGCAGCCGTGGTCCAGCACCTAAACGGTATCAGCAGTAGTAATAGTAAAAGACTTTATTAAGGCGCAGCACGTAGGCGCCTAATACATCGATGGCCTGTTGGAGGAGTAGGCGCTGTTCTTCTTCACCCTCAGCACCAAACCAGCCCACCAAGGTCCAGAAGGTGGGAAAGAATCCCGATTGCAATGCAACCAGGCATGCAAATAGGCAGTGTGAAAGGTTGGCATAAGGGGAAGGGCAGTTGGGGCATGATGGATCATGACGGAATTTGTAGTGATATAGCCGTGCAGGGGTTATGAGTGTATTCAACAGTATTTGCCGAAGGATATGAGCCTCCCGAACGGAAAAATTAGGATGAAGGTCTGGGTACAGCTTGCGGTCTAAGCGCGCAGCATTGTAATATTCGCTGATGGTGGTGCCAAGAGACAGTCTCGACCCGCCCTCCAAGGATTTTCGCCACGGAAAGAACGGTGCCCGGTTACGTGTTTCACGGGTGAGCTGGTTCGCCAGCTCATTGCCGTCAATCCCCGAGTGTCCAGGAGTTTATCGGAGGAAGACGGGGCAGGGCTGCAGCGCAACAAGTGCAACCTCGAGCTCCGTGGACAGATGACCTGTTAGACTTTTAGATTGAATAACACGGATAGAGGTAGCAATGAAGTCCTACAACCGATAAAAATTCGGTGGCTGGCTAGCCCCCACCGCGAGCGGCGTTGAACACTGAAGAGACGCTTATTGCAACTCCAAAAACTGGTGATACTGCTCATACACAGACTATATACAATACACACTGTCCAACACTGTATCAAACAATGATATACAATTTGCAGGTCCGTCCTGCACGACAATTTCACTAGTGCCAAGCTACAAAGCACACATCATGTACGTGTTATGACTTCAACATCCCTCCTAAAAAAAGAAAAATGGCAGGGGGGATGTTCAGAATAAACACCGCACACTTCATGGTGGTGGTGGTAAAACACTTATTGTGGGAACCAGGGTACATTACAAGTGTTGAGGTGGTTCCTGATCCCGGCTGGTGTCTGTCAGGCCGTGCCTGGCAGCGACCGCTTCATCCCAGTCAACCAGCATCGTTTGCTCTGCTGGGTCCGAGCTGGAGACCGCGATCATCGAACCCTCTTGATCCGTGAAGTCCCATTGGGGCGGTGGCTTCAAATCTTCGCATAGAAACATTATGTGATTGAAGGTGGCTCTAGATGCGCCACATAGAGAGCTTTTGGGGTCGTACCGGCCCGGGTGTGCCAAGGCCAACCAAGTTGAGGAGGGAAAGGTTCAGGCTTGTAGCTGTCGCCAGATCATTTGTTGGGGTTTTGAGAGAGAGGTGTGAGGTGGGGGATATAAGAGCCATTGTTCTCAGTAGTGAAGCGCTATGTCATGATAGGTGAGAAGTCTGTCCCGCGTGCTTCCCCAGTCTTCGATATTCCCCGCTCGGTTGAGATGCGCTCGAGAAGTTGCGTGGGCTGCCTCGTTACCGGGGTTGCCTGCATGGCCTCGTACCCAGACGTTGTGAATGGGTCGGGGAGCTGTGGAACCAGAGGTTAAGATTTGATGGGCGATTGGGTGTGTTTTTCCACCGCAAGCGGTGGTGCCCTACCTGTTGTTGTTGCTGTTGTTGTGGCTGTAGGAAGAAGGAAAAGAAAATGCACGGGCCTGCTACTGGCTCTGTAGCTGAGCCACTTCCACTGCCTTGGGCAGACATAAGAGAAAATAGAGAAGAAAGAAAAAGAAGAACGAAAGAAAGACGCGCGCCGCAATAACAGCCATCGTCCACCACCGAAGCAGCGGCGGGTGCAATGGCAGCCTACAAGAAATAAAAATTTGGAGGCAGGCTAGCTCGGACCGCGAGCGGCGGTGACCTACCTGTCCCAGCCCCATCAAGGAGTCTTACTTGGACACAGGCCTGAATATGTTATCGTTAAACGCAAATCATAATTCTCGTCTATCGTGAGGATGACAGTAGCGATATCAGTTATGCTGCAATTATTGATAATGACAATGATGATTTAGGAATGATAATGACGGTGCATTAGGTTGATAATGAGAATTAGAGCAAATGTGATACACCGTGTGCACCAGCAACGTTTAGGTTATCGCATTTCTGCAGTGTAGATAACACAGCACTCTCGAAAGTTTAGAGCGCGGTTCTGGTTCCCGTTCCTGAGTTTCGCGGCACCGCCGTCGCCGTTGTTACTCGTAACTCCGCAGCAGAGGTGGGTTTTGCATGAGCATGGCATCATCGGCGCTGTAAAAGAGGAACTAGCTCGTATATCGGAAAAAGAATGGTATTATAAGATAGAGCGAAAAGGAAAAGTGTTGGTTGGTTGGTTGGTTGGTTGGTTGGTTGGTTGGTTGGTTGGTTGGTTGGTTGGTTGGTTGGTTGGTTGGTTGGTTGGTTGGTTGGTTGGTTGGTTGGTTGGTTGGTTGGTTGGTTGGTTGGTTGGTTGGTTGGTTGGTTGGTTGGTTGGTTGGTTGGTTGGTTTGTTTGTTGGTTGGTTGGTTGGTTCATAAGAAGGGAAATACGCAGTATCTGTCACACTTGCTCTGTGGACACCTGAACCGCGCCGTAATGGAAGGGACGAAGGTGGGAGTGAAAGTGGATAGAGAGAAAGGGGGGCCATAGTGGAGGGCTACGGAGTAATTTCGACCACCTGGGGATCTTTAACGTGCGCTGACATCGCACAGCACACGGACGCCACTTCGTTTCGCCTCCATCGAAACGCAGCCGCCGAGGCCGGGATTCGATCCCGGGAACTCCGGCACAGTAGTCGGGCGTCTTACTGCACCACCCCGGCGGGGCGGAAAAGTGTGCAGGTGGCGGAATATTTGGTGTGGTTTAATTATAGGAAAGTAATTAGACCCAATAACTATAATAATTTATTCGCCCCACCGGTGTGTTGCAGTGGTTACGTCGCTAGACTACTGTGCCCAAGGACGCGGGATCAAATCCCGGCCTCGGCTGCCGCTTTTAATTCAGGCGGAAAGCAAGGCGCCCGTGTGCTGTTGGATGTCAGTGCACGGTAAAGAACCCCATGTGGTCGGAATCTCCGGAGTCCTCCACTACGGCGTCTCTCATATCCCCACAAACCAAACATATAATAATTGATTCACAAAAAGGGAAAGGCGCAATGTCTGTCGCACCTGTTCTGTGGAAACCTTAACCATGCCGTAAAGGAAGAGCGGAAGATTAGAGTGAAAGCAGAAAGAGTGAAAGGGGTGGCAAAGTGGAGGGCTCTGAAGCAATTTCGACCACCTGGGGATCTTTAACGTGCGCTGACATCTCACAGCCCACAAACGCCTCTTCGGTTCGCCCCATCTAGACATAATTAAAACTAAGTGGTCTACCGGAAAGGAATTGACGAGTATCTGCCACTTGCAGGAGAGAGGCTAGTTGGTATAGAATCTGTGACTAATAAAAAAAACTTTGTCTAATCCGCCTTTTGCGGGAGGATGTGGCGCCATCATGCGGGAGCGGGCGAGAAACACATTGGACGGCAGTGCAGCAGACGACGCGAAAGCGCACCATACGAAAAGGCCACGCTAACGCAGGTAGAAAGCGAAAGCTTCCTCCCTTTTTTGGCCTCGGGGTAGAAAGTAGTGACAGTGATTGAAGTATATCATGTTCACGCAATATGAGGGAATGTACAGCGTTTTCACAATCCACTCATAACGAACGCATATACTATCTTCGTATTGTAAGAGCGTGTAGCGCGGGCCGTGTTCGACGTGACAGAATGAGACGCTCTCAGCGTGCTGGTTTTCGGCAGACAGGAGAGCGCGGAGGCAGAGAGACATAGAGAGGGATCTCAAAGGGCAAAGCAGCCAGGGGTTTGTTTATGCTGCAGCGCTAGGTGGAATCGTCTCCTGTGACTTCGAGCGGCGCATATGCGCGGGGTGTCTTGAGTTACCGAGCACAATGCGGTCACCGCCAACGTTACTAGATACGTTGGTCACCGCGGCGCCGGCATGGTGCAATGGGCGTCGCTTCCTCCTCGCGTTATCTACAATCGTGCAGCTGTAGGATTTCATCTACGAAGCTCGGCAGAGAGGCACTTATACCTCTGTCACACGGACACGGCTGAACTCCTTTCAACTCCCTTCAACCAAGGTAGCCATTGCCTCGAGGGAGATATGTGCCGTGTCACACGGCAGTCCATTATGGAAGGAAGTTAAATGGAGTTTTGAAGCAAAGGAGATCGACGATCTCTATTGATGGGCGAAGGGAGTACTCTCGTTTCCAATGTGCTTTGCTTCCGAGTCATTAAATAACATATTTCTTCAATAATGTAATTTTTACTCCTAAATATATTAGTTTTTATTGCATAAAATTGTATTCTAACTCGGTTAGTTGCGTTTAATTGTCGCGACTGCACCACGTATTGCACAACGCCGCGCATGGTGTCCAGCAGAGCGGAAAAAATGGCTATGTTTAGAGCATGGTCGTTGTTTTCAGCAAATGTGTGTTCTTTTATATTGATATGACTAAAGCTAATTGCATTTTGCGAGGAAAATAGTAGTATAAAAATATTTCAGTTTGTTTTGGACATTATTTTTTATATCTTTGTGCAAAATAAACAGCGCCTAATGGCCCCCTGTTGGCTGCTCTGAGAAGCTCGTTGCAAGCCGTGTGACACGGGGACAACTCCTTTAAGGCGAAACTCCCTGCGACTCCCTTGCGCTCCTTTAGACCAAGGAAGTTCAAGGTAGTTCCGAGTCGGCCGTGTGACAGGGATATTATACACACCCCCTGAAAAGGTCATTGTCCCGGCCGGAATGTACACCTGCAGGAAACGCGCGACATATTTCTGGCAACGGATGATTCAGCGCTGTAGCCGGTTTCTTCCATCAGGAGCCAAAACGGATGTGGTCGCAGTGGTAAAAAGGTTCTCAGTGAACAGCGAATAGTCATTCTGTTGTGAAAGGATCCACAACCTTTCTGCCTCCGCCGCGATTTCTGCGGAATCAACGACTTGGTGATACATGTGCATCTCCTACTTATCGGATGCGCATCTCGATCAGGAACCAACCCTGTTCTACGTCCAGAGCGATCCACTCTGCAAGTGAACGAGCATGAACCCCCCAGGAGACTCATTTGTGCCGGGCGGTTTCCTTGCCGTTGCAAACGGTTGGACGAAGACGGCGATAGCTTCCTAACGAAGTGCATCTGATTGCGTACACCAAAGGAACAAAATCCGAATGTTTTGGCGTGCACGAAGGCGAGCCTTTAAGGTAAAAAAAAATATACTGTGCGTCGTGCAAGAGTGTCAAGTGCATCATATGCTCCGAGTGGCAAAACACAGATACTACAGGTATGTATGCATCTAAAAGAAATATGCATGATGAAAAGTACCTACTGGAGTTTGCATCCAGCCTGTAACGCACCAGTGATAGCTGAAATGAGGATTTCTTCGGTGCGTGATTGCTTTAGTCGCTCCGGGGCCTGAAGGCGATGTATTTTGTCGTTTCTTTTCTTTATGTGCGAAAGGGCTAGGTAGCTTAGATATCACAGGCGCCTGTGTGCGCTAGGCCGTAATATTTAGCATGTTTTATCGTGACTGCCACCTGACTAACGACAAAAAACAATACGGCGTTTTAATGCACTGCCGTTCGCGAGCCTCATGACCAGCTCAACCAATCGGCTCGCGAACGGCGGTGCATCACAACAAACGCTCAATTTTATTTTTTTTTAGTCAGGCGGCAGTCATGATAAAACATGCTAAATATTGCAATGTGGCGCTCACAGCCACCTGTGATATCTGCGCTACCCGGCCCCTTCGCACATAATGAAAACAAACGACAAAATACATCGCCATCAGACGCGCCTAACAAACGCTCATTGCGGCTTTCACTGGTGGGTTACAGGCTTGGTGCAAACTCCGGTAGATACTTTTCATCATGCACATTTCCTTTAGATGCATACATACCTGTAAAGAAGTGTCTTTCGCACAGTCGAGCGTACGCAGTCGGTTGCTAAGGTCGGCCATTCACATCTTGACGCTTGGTGGCCCTAATTCAAGCTTCACGTCGTTGTTGGTCGCGGCTCGCCAAAAGAAACCTGAAAAACCGAGTCTTGCATCTCGGCACGCTTAGAGAGTGGCAACCGTACGCGGCAGGTGTGGTTGGCATCGCTTTACAAGCCTGTGACGGTCACCGTGCTTCCCGGCGCCGCCAGCCCCCGTGCACTGGCGGCGCCGAGAAACACCGTCGACGCCGTCCAATGTGTTTCCATCGGTCGCCGCTACGACTTCGCGCATGCGCAGAAAACTCGCACAAAAGGCGAATTCTACATGAATGACTTGCTCGAATTTTGTACCTCAATCTATCAAAAAGCTGAAACAGCTGATGCATTGCTGTCAAATTTCGCATAAGGAAGTAACGTAATTGTCCACAATTTTTATTTATGCTTTATTTTAAAAATTTAAAACTGGCCGAATTGTCAACAATGAGTTAGAGTACAGGCAACATATCTTATAAAAGGAATAAAGCTCTCACTGTCTCCAGCACACTGATAAACACATGCAAGCATGACTGAGTTCTCAAAACCATAATTTTCTGCCGGACAGCACCCCTTAAAATACATTAGATGGTCTCTAAATTCAAAGTCAGTATGCCGAAAAGCCATGCCCCCATCCTATGCAAAGGATACCATCACACGGCGAGCATAAGCAACGCCTTTGCGCTGTGCATTACATATGCTCGTCTTCATCGCTTGCCACCCGTACGCATTTGAGTCAAGACGTCGGCTATGGCATTTTCCTCTAAACCTGCATTAAGCATCCCTAAATATTTCTAGAGCGCTGCCCTACAACCTTTAGTCGCCAATTTTTGCATCTTCGTCTGAAACCTGACTTTTAAGGCCTTGCTTCGAAGTGAAAGCAAAATAAAAAAGGAGGACTTATGACACTTACTTGACATTTTTCTAACTTTACTTAATCGGCTATATGCTCTTGTCCTTCGTCAAAGCAGTTTTACAAAAGCTGGATACCAAGACAGTTAAGGTATTTTGGCCGTTAATTTTGAGGAACTATAGCGAAAGACCTATATGCACGGTGCAGGTTTTCCCTTCACTTGCACGCTGTCTAAACTTATACTAAAGCGAAGAATGCTATGTTTCTGGATCAGCACGGATTTGCGTTGCAAAAGCGTGCATGCTTTGCATGCAAATATTGGCATAAACTTTGATCTGGTTCAAGCCCTGTTAGCCTTCGTTCTCAATTTCATTCGCCTTGTCGTAACATATAAAAGCTGTCTTCGCCAAAGAGAAGCTCACCGATTGCAGCCTATTTCTGGCTGTTTCATCCCTTTATTCAGCTCACCTTGTTTACACTTCCATTGTTCGTTTACAGTAGAAGGAAGGCTGAGAAATGTCAAAACAATTCCCGGAAGATAAGACAGCAGTGGAGCGCGAGCAAAGGGCTTATAGAGCTTTACTCCCTTCTGTTTTCGTCTCGTGAATGCTAACTAAGCTGACTCAGTAGGGCTTTCATGGGATCTGAAGACTTCTTGGTAGTCTCAGACTTCATCGCTGCAAGAGACGTATCCTATTCTGCATATGATAATTAGTTGGAGTACTTTTACTTAGGAGTTAGCCAGGGAGTTTGATCTTAGCTAAGCTTCGTTTGCATGCGTCTGCGGTGTCATTCTAGGCGTGCCCGAGCTTTTTCTTTACTTTTTATTGAGACTTTACTTTGCAGCGTCAGCAGTCGCAACGATCTTCTCCTCTTTTACTCTTAGGTGTTTTCCTTGCTTCCTTCCTGCTGTTCTCACGGGTTTTAGCTCGGCTACTGCAGCTATTATACAAGAGTTTTCGAAACTCGCAAAACCTCTCCTTTTCCTTGTATATTTTCTTCTTAACCAATGGCGCCCCCACCAACTAACAATGAAGAAAAAAAGTATTTTTACTTAGGCAAGAGAACTGTGAATCAATTAGCTAGTATTACTCCATAAAGTAATTTGTGAAAAAACATCTCGCACCGTTGCGAGTCCAACAATATGAATGGCTCAGAGCATATATAAGCATCACGCTCCATTCGTTGTATAAAGATCCAGTGGCGAGCTCCTTCAGTCGCTTCATCGTCGTGTTTTTGTGAACATGTCTTCCAGCAATTGCACTTACGTGATTCTTACAAACAAAAAAGAGGCCGATTTTGGACACACACTACGCACTAACTAGCAAGTCACACCGAAAAGGATACCTGTGTTGGCCCCGCTAAACACGCATAACTTCTATATTGAGGTACCACGCAAAAAGGCAGCAACTCAACAGGCTTTAGGTTCGTGCGGTCGATGCACCTTTGGCATTCATTGAGAACAATTACTGCCAACTGATGCATAGACGCAATGCTTGTATTTGGAGGAAATGTCTAAACGCAGTTGGGGGTCCAAGAAACCGCACACTTTTCTTATCCTGCCACCTTAAAGAAATGAGAAATATTCCTCAAAATTACTGTAATTTAACATTTTAATACGCAAGTATGAAACGACTTTGCCGGTTCCACATACACCAGCTTAAAGAAATGCAAAGTTTACGTCAAGCCCATCTTCATAGGCAGCACAGAACCCTCATCTTCAGCACCATTACGTACAACCTCCGCTCTAAATGACCATCAAAAAGACACAAGGGAAAAGTCATGATGCGCGCGTAGGCATGAAATGGTTCTTTATTCATAATAGCTCTGACAACAAATTAATTATATCCATACTCTAATTCCTAGATATGAAGTTGCAATGAACTGGTCATTAAAAGTTATTTTAACTCATTCTGACATCGAGATGTAAAGATCTGGTACTCCTCCACAGTAGTGGTCTCCCTCTATGTGTACTAGCCAGGTTTCATTGAACGCGCAGCGGTAGGTGGTGTTAGTGTGATGGTGGCGCTATCTAGCGGCTTCTTCATCGGCTAGTTATTGGAGTATATTGGAGACAGTGTGCTACAGGATAATCTGTAGTGGAGTAATATGTCTGTGTATATGAGTGGTAAACCTTCTACCCTGTCTTGTTCTTTTTGACAGCCCTTTTGTTTCCTCCCTGATGATAAGGGCTTCAGCTTTCCTCTCACATGAACGCGCTCATCACCTGCAACAGTCGCACTATATTCTCTATAATACACAAAAATATTTTGCATCAGTAAATAACATTATATCATAGACAAAAAGGCTTTTTTGAAATTGCCTTCATTATAGGTTTGGCGAATATTGTGACAGAAGTTTTCTTCCGAAAGAACAGCGGCATGAAATAAAAGGGCGAAAAATGACTACAATTTAGTCTCTGGCGGGTGCTGGGTCGCCATTCATGCCCACTACATATACGCCGAAGGCAGTGTCGTCTCTTCATTTCGTCACTATAGAAATTCTAATACGGATGTATTTAGCACGTCAGGTTTTGTGTTTATTTCTTACAATATCACCCTTGAGCAGATGAATAAATAATGCATTGAGCGGAGTGCAAAAGCAGCGCTGCCTCGTCCATTCGTGGTTTGGAGAATACATTGGCATTCAAACTTTGACGGCGTTCACAATTAAGAGTATTCTTTACTGCGGTCAACACATTCCGAGAACATCAGGACAGGAAAGGAACTGCACAGGAGCTGCCGAAGGCATAGGTAATACGCGGGTGAAGTAGCTCCAGCAAATGCCCCCACGCAAGTGAGCATCGCTTTAAAATATAGGTGAGGCACTTAGGAAAGAACAATTTAGTCAGCCACAATACCGATGCGATGAACTTTATAGAGGCGGTGACCACAGTCTGCCTGTGCGGTGGAACAAACTACAGGCTTTATAATGTCGTTATGAAGAAAATAATTTTCGGTAACACACATTTTAAATGTAAATAGTTTCATAGAAAACAATTAAATACAAGAACAGTTTGGGAAGGCCGTCAAATTCGCGAATTGTAACGAACTGGATTCTAGCGCTGCAGATGAGCTCCAAAATAAAGCCAATCTTGTTCTCATTGATAACTTTCTCCCTGCGCAAGCGCTTTTTTTTTTTTAACCAAGTTAGTTTGAAAACACCATCCCCACAATAATAAACTCAAGATTATTTTTTTTTTTTTAGCCGCGCCACATTTAAAATGCGTATAGAGGTTTGTAGTCAGTTACTATGTCACTTCCTTAGAGCTATATTAGCCACATCAGCGGAGAGCAAATATTGTAATGAAAAGGCCATTCTTGCTGTGATTACTTCCGGAAATAGGTTAGACATAGGTCAGCTTCATAGTAAGAAGCCCTCATTACTGAATAAAATAAACCGCAGCCAAGTTTCACGAAAGACACGCTGTAAACTTTCCTCTAAACTTTCAACTTATAATCGTTTTACGCGTTCGCATCGAAGCAGGTAAATCATCAAGCTTTCCTCCAAGCCTCTCGTCAATCAGTGCCTCACTTCAAGCGGTATATCAAAATGTTTTCTTCGACGAGTAGAAAAAAAAATTCCTCAAGTAGGAATATACTTTTTAGAAGGTTGGTTGGTTGGTTCATGGGAAAGGAAAGGCGCAGTATCTGTCACACTTGCTCTGTGGACACCTGAACCGCGCCGTAAGGGAAGGGATAAAGGTGGGAGTGAAAGTGGATAGAGAGAAAGGGGGGCCGTAGTGGAGGGCTACGGAGTAATTTCGACCACCTGGGGATCTTTAACGTGCGCTGACATCGCACAGCACACGGACGCCACTTCGTTTCGCCTCCATCGAAACGCAGCCGCCGAGGCCGGGATTCGATCCCGGGAACTCCGGCACAGTAGTCGGGCGTCTTACCACTGCACCACCCCGGCGGGGCACTTTTTAGAAGGAGTAATAATTACATTTTATCACACGAATTAGTGCTGCTATACGGCTGCAAATAAAAATCATAGAATTTTCACAGAAACATATAGATGACAGAAATTTCGTTGTACTCTAGGACCCGAATAACGGACCGCCCATTCCCAGACAAGTAGTGATCCTTCGTAATTTCGAGAACACTGAAATATGTAGCCGTATTTGTTTTGGCTGCATGGATGCGTTTAGCGACAATACGCACTAAACCTTTTATTATTATTATTTTATTATTAAACCTTTTATATTTTGATTGGTCCTGCGTGAGGGGTTTGAATATAGAATAAAACAAAACCTCAATATATGAACTTATTTAGTGTCCAAACATCTAATGTAAAATACTAAATCAACATACAAATTTTCGCAGACGACTAATAACGCTGCATATAAATTTGTCACATCATGCGGCTGCTCATACCTGCTATATTGTGCGATCTTTTTCTAACAGCGGAAACATTTCAAAATTCGCTATGAAGAATCGTATGCACTAAACGAAAAGGATGATTTGCTGGGGACGTTTATAAATAAAATTGTCAATTCGAAGAGGCTTTAAATAGTTTAAAATAGCTTTTGTCGGCACACGTGCAGCGAAGATATAGTAAAGGTTTCAACTGCGTTAGTAAGTACGGTATGGATGTATCGTTCCTATGCAATAAAAGCAGGGAAGCCATTGGTATTAAAAATTTTTATTCACCCGGCTTCTATTAGCCGTAAGATAGTGCATTTTTATTTGTTCTTTTTTGACAACGGCCGGCATGCGGCTTATCACTGTGATTCCAACGCACGGATCGTTTCCGTATTTTTTGCTTGTTCTTGTTCGTGTCGCGAGATGACGCTTTATCTTTTTTTTTTTTTTTGGTACAGTCGGCATTAGAAATAAATCAGAGAGCCATCGGACGATTGGCACTAGGTGCCCACGGCAAAACCACAAATCAGGCGGTACAGGGAGATATGGGCTGGACATCTTTTGAAGTACGGGAGAGGCTAATAAATCTATTTATGAAATTTGGTTTTCAAACGCTTAAACGAAATATGCTCCACCATACACCCTACGCACAAATGTGTACAGGGTCTGTAAGAGGCTTTATATGTTGTGGCGTATACTGTGAATTTTGCGGCTAATATTGCATTTTTCTCTAAACTTAAGGGGAAATTATACAGCCTTCTCGGAAATGAACGTAATGTTGGAATAAAAGAACTAGAATTTTTCTCAGTGTGAAACGGCAGGAACCTGAGGTTTAGACTGAAAGGAGCAAATTTTTCCTTTTTGCCTTGATGTAGAACAATAACGCACAGAACGAACGTATATGGCTGGCATCCGGCTAGGCTTTTTCTTGTATCTACAGGGCTTCTTTTGCTCAGAATAGCTGGTATTTGAGGTGGAACAAATATAATCGATTCTTAGAGAATACATTCTCGTACCATCAAAAAAGCAAATTTGCGGTAACATTTCTATATTACTTCTACAAGGAATATCAAACGCGTCCGATCTGACTGCGGAAGAGCTGTCTACCGAAGTAAAAAGAGAAACAGACAAAAGTGGGAACCTGTATTTATAAAACTTCTTCTCAACGCTCCCTGGAGTCTTTCCTGAACTTTGAGTTCTTTGGCAGACACAAAGGATGGGAGGAACAGTCCAATTAAAGAAATAATGGGGTGAAATAGTACAACGTTCTTTGCAGCCCTGAAACACGTTCCCAGCATCTGTATCTGCCAGAAGCAGCTGCGTAGAGGGTCTGCATAGCTGAAGAAAAAAGAGCATGCTGATCGTGAAGGAGATAACATGCTTGCTTACGGCAAAAAAAAAAAAAAAAAAACGCAAATTCAAATTGTTCACTAGTCCGTTTTTTTTTTTTTTCGGCCTTAAGAATCATCATTGCATTTTCTATTTTCCGACTGAAAGCTCTGCGTTCTAAGGACCTTTGGCGCAGCAACTACATGACTGGACAGCCGCAGAGTGTAACTGTGAACTGGCCAAAGTTGAATAGTATTGGTTTATATTTGAAATATTTCCTACTGATGTAAAAATGTTTAGCCAGGAGTATACATCTGCTTATTGGCAAGTAACTAGCTGAGAGATGTTGCTTAGACATTGAGATTGTGAAGTTGGCTGCGGTAATACGAAAAAATCTAGTCACAATGCACACAAAAAACTACTAATATAACTATAAGATAAAAAAATACATCTCCATCAAACTTGCGAACAATTAAAAGCCAATAACGGGGAGTTATTTATATCTTGCGCTTATGAAGTCTGCTTGGTATTGCGAAGAAATATTTTGTTCACAATTTATAAAGAAAAAATTTTGTTTAATGGTTATAGATGTGAAAAATACATATGTTTGTCATGTAATGATGAAAAATACATAAATATGATTTTAGATGCCATACCGACGAGAGAAATGTGATCTCCGTTCTGCTGCTGTGAGGTGCGTGTACGTGGACAAGTTGCATGCTTGCTTGTACTTCTTCAAACAAACCCTGCTAGAAGGAACAGATTTCGATGACCCGCTTGAGAGTAATGAGAGATCCTAATCACAAGTGGGTGCCACGACACAAACGACCTGAAAGCACAGGAGGCACAGCCTTCGAGCTTGATGCCTGGTGATCTGCTATTATCTACACAGCACGCAAGCATCCAAAAAAGTGTCACATGTAGGGGTATTTATTATAACATGAATCATTATTATCTAAAATATTGGTTAAATGTAATAAGTAGACCGTTTTCCAGTAGAAAAAAGAAAAAGCCAAACGGTGTCAAACGCGCATATAAAAAGTTACCCAGTGTCAAGCCTATCATAATCGTATCGCATGAAAAAAGCAGGGCGTTGAACCGGAATTTTTTCGGATTCCGTTCGGGTAAGGTTTCGGCTCCGGTGACACATTCCATTCCGTTTCGATTTGGTCCGGCCCTGCCTGAACCGGTTAAATCAAGTTAAAACGGGTTCAACAAAAAAGCTTCTGGAGTATTTTTAGCCAAATTTTTAGCACTGTTTTCTTTCCTATACCAGTTGTAATACCAGCTGAAAATTCATAAAATCTTTTATGGTAATATCGTCTCTTATTGTCGTCGAATGCGACAGGGGTAATTTGGTGGTACTGACCTCAGCTAAATGTTTATTATAATTGAACCATGATTAAAACAGGATGGAGAATAATAGAGATTATTTTCTGCGGCGCTCCACCAGCAAAATCTATGATGTGCCGAAAGAAAGTTAAAAGACAGTAATGTTTCCTGCACACTTTTCAGGTGCACAATATTTCACATGAATTTTGTTTTAGAGCGAAACCTCTACTACTCCATGTACAGCAATGTTTCAGCCGGCGCCCAATAAAGGACTTTGAAATCAGATGAAAGTCAAACCAAGCACACAACCTAGGACTAACTATGTATACACTATTATGTGTCACTACATATAGCACTGCACGCGGACGACTTTGCATTCGGCGTTTCTATGGACGTGGAACAGCGCTTTAAAAGCAGCGATAAAAGAAAAAATAATAAATGTAAGTTGGCAGCAAAAGTGGGTCGGAACGTTAGAGCGAACAAGCTGGGAACGATTCCACCGATTTGTTCTGGTTCGGGTTCAGGTATAAGATGGCGGGAAAATTCTGATATGATTCGGTTCCAATTCGGAGCGAAAATTTGGTTTCGCTTCTGGTTTTCCGTACAGTTGTGATTCAACATCCCTGAAAAACGTGATTACCCTCTGTGACAACTTGAACGGCCTGCTAAGCACCCCTCGCATATTAAAAATATTAAGAATCTTTCCGCTCAATTGAGACCATGGTCCACACAAGTTCAATATCAGCGTATATGTAGTGTCTAATCAGATGCCATTATATGTGAGGTACAGAGCGTTCTCTATAGGCTATGCGAAATCAAAACTCAGCCAATCCGTTTTTGACTCTGCACCTTAGGGTCGATATTGTAGCATCGACGCAACTTTGAAATTGTCTTATTACATGTACCATTCTTCCAACTACGCCAGTATAGAGCTCCTGGACTTGGTGTAGTCACTTAAAGCGGACTTCGTGCTGCCCTTGACATTCACATCGAATTACGTTTAGGCCTCCCCGTGGCAAAGAAGATATTGTTAATTTTGTATTTAATCGCTGATAAGTTTATAAAACTTGAAGCTGAATAAAAAGAAAAGTCAAGGAAGACTGAAAATCTTATCTGGTGAGAAAGATAGTTTTAAGCGGTGTTGGCGTTTCAGGTCTAGCAACAGACTAATCTATTTAAAAAGTCTAGGCGGACCCGTGAATATCGCCCACAAACATTGCTGCAACATTGCCCATTTTCGGTGCGGAAATGGTCATGGAGAAAATTATTTTAATAGCAATCTTCGACCTATAACTCGCAGTGTACTGAGTGCAACCCGGAAACTCCGCCCCGCTTCGCTTATTTCCTGTTGGGGACAAGTTTATCGAAGAATAGTACTGCCTTACCTCGAGTCTGCAGTAGCACCCAGAAACAGGGCCACCATTCCACAGTAGGCTCATTCACTTCGACATGCTACTACACGAACCGTGTACACGTACCTTCTACACTGAGCAGAGAATATCATCGTGGCCAGATATCTGTTTACCATTCAACGTATAGTCAGCGTGTAACGCCAACCCGCATACTCTAATTTGTGAGTTGATCCTAACTTCCCTCTAGTTAATGATCGCCAGTGCTGCCGCAACAAATATAAAGCATTCCTCTTCGTCATGATGCTGACGGAGTAGCAGACAACGTATAATTAAGAACTTGAACTTGCAACGAACGGCGTCCTATAATTGTTATTTCTTTGTGTTTCGTTGGGCCGCCTTGAAAACTTCCTGTATTTCGCGAATTTAAATAGAGGCGAGCAGCACACAGTATCCTCTAAAACTCTCATGGAAAGCTTAGAATGACTAAGCTGTCCATCGCATTTATTAACTCGCTCCAAATAAATTCGGTTATGATATATGGATAGTGCACACTTCTTGTTTATTCAAAACAATGTGGCAGAGACCGAATCATTACCTCGATGTAGTAAACGGCTTCACATCCATCCTATACCTGTTGCCCTGTGCTGTCGCCCTAATATGCGTTTTTAAATTTTAGACAAAAAAAAAAAAAAAAAAAACGCTAGCAGGGCGCTTACGCTTCGCTGTGAGAGTAGACAAGATAGAGCTGTCCCCTCACTTGCACCTAACGGCCCTAATTTGAAGTTATATATGTGATCGGCTGGGATACCTACTGAAGAATATATAACCGGCGACCTGGCTTTCAGGTGTATGCGATTCGGGAGAAAAATGGTATGGCTCTACTATGAACGCAATGCAAAGAACGAGTAGCTTACATGTTTGATACGAAGTCTCTTGCCAATTTTTTTTCCTACACGCTTTTCTTAATTCTGGCTTGAAGCGACAGCTAAAGCTCCGCTTTTAACGTAAAACGCTTTGAAAAAACGACTAAGCTTCACTTGAAAAGGTAAGCAGCAAGATATACCCTCAAAGGGCTGCGATGCTGGCCGAGGAGGCTAATTTGTAGACCTTCTAAGGCTCTTCGATAACGACAATGATCAGGTTAGCGAGACTAGGTTGTAGAACCGTATGTACTTATCTTCAAATCGTTTTGCTAAGGGCAGGCCTTGATGCACGTGCTATCAGTACCACGAGCCATTGTATTATTTATTTTTACTGAAAACAACCGCTGGGAGAAGGGGGTAACACGATCTGGCGACGTGCGATACGTCCGGATATGTAGCCTCTCGCTGTACATATTGCCAGCTTTGTGACATTTGCCTTGTGCTTCACTCTAACCAACATTTTCTTCCATTCAAATTAGAATTACCTAATTACGTAAATAAAGTATTTGTTATATTTCACATATGTTTAACGTATTTGATATTTAAAAAAAGGTTTCCGGCAGAAAACATCACTATGGAGGTACTCTCCTTTGGGTATGGATAGACAGAAAATGATCAAAAAAGGCGACACGCCACAGGAAGGGCAAAGGGATTCTAACGGGTGTGTAGACAGATAGTGGGTACGTCCTGATATTTCATTGCCAGGTAGTAGTGATAACAATAACTGGCACTGACATATTCCATTGCTCAGTCGGCAATGATTTAAAAAAAGAAGCAGCATACTCAGGACGCGCTGCTGTGTAATTTTCTTGGCATTTCATTGCCGTATGTTTTCGAGATTTCTTCAATAAGTTAACTGACTGCCATCGTTCAAAGTCTGGCAAGCTCCGAACTCGCTGTATTGTGCAGAGTGCCCCTGAAGCCTACATACTTTCCTATGCAGCTCTCCTTGTGCCCATGCTAGCATAGTAATCATAAAATAAACCGCGATTTTCCCAGCTCCTTGTGGCCGGTATATTAGGGGAGGGGGGGGGGGGGGGCGACACTATATTCACGAACTAATTACGTCTTTGCCGTATCGCAGTTATATATTTGTGATTGAAATATTTCTGCGAACGCTTTTACTACTATGGCGCATTACACAGGCGCTGCCTGTGTACAATGTTCATAGTGATGCGTGACATAAAAACTCATCGTTTTTATGTCACTCCCTCCAAACGTCTTTTCATGAACATTTATTCACCGATTTATTGCTCAGGATGGCCAGTTACAACTCGCGTACAGCCCAAAGAAAACATTATCTTCCTCCAATTCAGAGCCACCAGGATTTAAAACAATCTTGTGGAAACGTCTGACGCGTTCCGAAAAAGCAAGGAGACGTTATAAACAGCCCGCTTTGTAAGCAACGCGCCGCAAAGATTGGCATGCATTATTCTGGAACCGACACAAAAAAACACGATCACAAAGAATGATCGACGTAGAAAATTCTGTCTAGACCCACAGGATAAGAGTTTTCACATATCGCTGGTGTGTCCCATTCAGCCTTTACGGTTTTATCCTGCTTTGTTATTTTTTTTTTTACCATGCGGTAACGCTTCGTACTGCGTCTGGCTGTGTCGCGAGCGGAATGGTGGTACACAATCGCCCAGGGACTTGTAGAACTTTCCTTTCTTGCGCAATTGCAGGCAATGTTCGCTTTTGAAACAGCTCGGCAGCAGGCGGGAATACTCAAAAGTTATGGTTAGGTTTCTATACTCCGGTAGTTATATGCATTCCCCATTTCAGTTTATCAACCCGAGCGCGGCGGCAAAATTAAAAGCCACATAAATAGAAATTATACATAAACCGCATTCGATGAACGTTTCAGTATATGAATCCGTGGGCTGTACTCGAAGATAGGAGACTGACCAGACATAATGGGATTTTGTAAGAAGAAAATGTTTTCCGAGCGGAAATCTCGCGGAAAACCACATCTGCAGCTACCAACGCCATGTATTACATTTTCTTGCAGTGTTGCAGGCAATGTTCGTTTTTCAAACCACTCGGCGGCAGGCGGGAATACGAAAAGGTTGTGGTTAAATTTCTATACTTTGTTAGTTCTACGCAGTCCCACATTCAGCTTATGCCGAGCGGGCCGGCAACATAAAATCAACTAAATAGAGAATAAATATAAACCACATTCGAGGAACGTTTCAATACACAATCCCCTGTGTAGTACATGAAGATAGAGGACCATGCAGACATCGTGGGATTTTGTAAGAAAAAAAAAACATAATTTTCCGAGCCGAGATCTCGCGGAAAACCACAGCATGTAGCTCCCAAAGTCATGTAGTACTATTTCTTTATCGTTCTCTCCTTCAAATGAGGAAATATTTACGTAATGTGAAAAACATTTGTGCAAATGTCATTTCCCGGCGCTTCACTGTTTAGGGCCTCCTTAAAAGAAGTAATTATTGTGACGTGAGTGCAGAGTGTTTTAAAATATTTCGCTTCATTGAGGTGTTTTGGCTCCGAATTCGATGCGAATACAATTGTCAAACAGCTTTGGCATTTTCTCGTACTGTCGATGCAAGGCCGACATGGAAAACTGCAGCCTCTGTCGGGGGCATCCTAGAACTTCACCAAACCAAACATTGCTGGGGCAGCCTACTTAGTACCACTGGATATCTGTGTAACTAAAGAACACTTGCCCAATAGCAGATAATGTAGAGTTGCGCTAACCTTTCAGCCCTGACAACATGCGAAAAGATGTCGGCAATAAAAAGGGCTTTACACCATATTTTAAGGTTTGTTGATGTACACACCACTCTTTATTCTTAAGGTCATCTTTAAATTTAAAGTCTTCCAGGATAACGGTAAAGTAATTTAATAGAGATTGCGAAAAATGTGTCCAATGAAACCTTCTATACTGCTCGTTTTTGACATGCCACAAACACCACTAAGAGAGAATAAAAAAGAAAATATCAAATTATTTCTGCCTTTTTCTTTCCTCCACGGTTATTCCTCGGTGCGGTGGCACTGCAAGATGCATATACGCAAGCAAAGAACACGATGTGTGCATTCATAGCATCAGTGAGGCGCAATTTACGCCGCTACATTCCTATCAACGGAAGCAGGAACCCATTGCAAGGGACCGTATAACAAAAGGAAAATGCGAGAGAAAGGACGTGCATTCAGCTTAGCTTTTCTGCATTCTTAAGCCGGCTGCTCAAGATTTTCCTGAGAAAAAAAAACCTCAAACTATGCTGAGACATTGTCACCATATTTAGACAGTAGAATCATGCAAAGAAGTTCACAGCAATTGATGTACGCATAAACCGCGAAAAGTTATGCTTTTGGTGAATGTGAAGTGGTAATCGTAAATAAGGAAAAAGAAGCAAATCGTGTCTGCACATACTTTACTGAGCTTTCGCTCTGTAAACTGGGTTATCTATATGAATAACCTGGCGTAGCAACACAGAATAACTAATTATAAAAACGCTTTCGGTTGGATAACTGAGCTTAGCTGACCGAAACCGCAGTAATTTTTATCGTTTAATACATCGGTTTCAATGCCCGATGTTGCCGTGATATATGGAAAACAAACATCTCTTCTCTCTTTTTTAATTTTAAAAAAGTCGTGTGTCTCACTATAACTCAACGTGCGGCTTATAGTGAACCGTGCCGCTTTCTGCGATCTTATCTTAAGCTAATACGAGCACACTGCCCTCGATTTCTAAATCAAAATATTCTACTAAAATTTGGTTATTACCTCTCCCAGCACAAAAAGCGTTCATTGAATGCACAGCTGAAATAATTCGAAACGCTTTTCTGCTCTCCGCAAAGCTTAGATGCACAAAGGGGTGTGAATAAATGTTGCTCTTAGCTACTGCACCTAGTTGTTTTATTAAGGCCATATTTTTATAGAGACCTCAGACACAATCTTTTCAGGGGTGCATAAAACTTGAGAAGCAGTTGAAAAACAACGCAGGCCGTGTTCACACAAAACAAACAGCAAGCTAATTTCACGTTCAGGGCTGGTTTTGTCATGTTAAGTAATTGATATTTAAGGAAGCTTATACTGTTGTAGATGTCTCAACCCTCACTATCTCGCGCCTCGTTACAGGTTTATTAAAGGCGGAATTCGTTCTCTTCCTCGCACATAAAATTTCAAGGGCAAACTGATTAAAATATTTCCGTTACATAACCATTTCAAAAAACACCTCGGGGCATGAAAACGTAATGGAGGCCACGTTACAAAATAGCGATTATTAGGAATAAAGTACACGACATTATCCGATCCAGCTCGGAAGCCGCGGTTTTCTCAATAATACCCTTCAAACAAAAGCATCGAAATGAACGTCATGCACCAAGAAAGCAAAGCCAGTTTCTTTTTCTCAACATTTTCTATAGGATATTTGCATTGATCATAATACCGTCTAAAATTTATTACCTTGTCTCGTTACCCTGGTCGCTTTATATGAAACGATGGTAACGAAGCGAACGGTATAATTGAAGTGCCCTAATTAGGCCATGTATCAGGTAACAAAAAAAAAAAAATACAGTGACTAAGTCCTGGATTAGGTGAAGCAGGAAACATATTCGTCACGGCAGATCGGCCGGCCTAATTGGATCTCAAGCTTCTGAGATTTCCATAGAGCTTATTTTGTCGTGCCTTTCATTGAAGTAATGCCTCAGGTTCAAGCCATAAATTTCATTTGTTTTGCTTTCTTCTCGTTGAGACGACTATGGGTGCAAGCGCTCAATTTCCATTTAAACATTTAATTTTTTTAGAGCATCTTTTTCTTACTTGAGGACCTCCTTTACGTTTTTATGACATTGCCCAAAGAACGGAGAGATATGTATGTTTTTCAAAGAAGCGGCGCTAACGGCGCCAACACATAAGAGTCTGAAGTATGACAGGTGGCTTCCCAGAGTAAAGCTCTGTTGTGATGGTCTCCGCTGGTGAAGAAGACCACTTTGTGGTTTAAGGAATTTAGGAACTCATACAGTCTTGAAGTATTAGAAGGAGAAAATAATTCGTAGCGACATGCATTATATAAGACAAATAAATGGGACTTTCAAAAGGAAATGAAAAATAAATAAATCTTGTGAAAGTGAAATCAAAAGGAAAAAGAAGCGAAAGAAGAGGAATCAGCTTTCTAAAAGTAACATAGCGTATCAATAGTTGCCCCGAAAGGCGCTGTTTTATCGCGATCATTTCTTGGTCGATAGATGACGGCAAATTTATTCCTGGCGATTGCGGCAAGCGGAGTCGCAATACCTGATTGGAGTCCTCATTTATGTCCAATAGTTCCTTCAGCGCCCACGTGAGACTCTATATTGAATTCAGGATACAATTGTGCGGATCTTAACCGACGCGAATCCTAAGTTGTAGTTAAACACTATCCTCCAATATCTTCAGTAACCTTAAGGTACCTTATTATTCAGGCATCATTGCGCAATACCAGCTGAAAATTATTGTTTTGACTGAATAAATTGCTTTCTCGCAATCTGTTACGGGCTGTAAATGTATCATTCTGGGTTATATATGTGTATTTGTTTATGAGCTTTCTGGCTTCTGTATTTGTTATGAGGTTTTAGGAAACACTCACGAGTAGTGTTTCCTAAAACGAGCCTCCTTGTATAGCTGAATATATGTAAAAGTATCAATTTTCTCGATTCCCTTAGTATATACCTTGTGAATAAGTGAGAGTAAGCTGACTGGGGTGTAAAACGAGAATTTGTTTATTGGTGCATTTTTACGTTAAAGTGATGTCTGCCATCTGCGAAGATGTCGTGACTATCGATATAATTGGACACAGTTCTTCTAAACGTCGGAAGAAAATGTTTTATAAAAAACGCTAACGAGAGAAAGCTCATGACGGAATTCTCATTTGGGCTTTGAAATTCCTGATCTGTTTGCATCGTGTCGGGTCATGTGCTTCGCTATATAGGAAAAGGTAACTCTGGCGCGAGACCCCGCTGGACTTGAATTTAAGAGTCATGCTACCTTAAAAAGAAAGATTGCCGATAAGTGATTTTAAGCAAATACCGAAACATTAGGGACTTGGGAAGTTGCACCACTGGGGACATTTTCAGTCGTTTGGAAGACACCGCGGCGAATGTTTGCGTGTGCGAGTCTATCGTGAGCTCCTGACTATCTTAGTACGTGAATACTGAAGAGAATACAGGTTCTTCGTTTCTCACCATCTCCTGATACCTATATTTTATGTCTGGAGCACTATAAGGCTTATTAGGAAGCCGCTGGTATGGATTAGAGTTTCTAAATTTGACGTTAATATAGTTGCCTCGATGAAATTTCCTCTTACGCTTCTATGGTCAATGCTCTAATTGTAAATTTGTTCACTGCCCATTAATTTGGTGGAGCGTGCGGAGTAGTCTCGGACGGATCCCTGCGCCCTTGGACGCAGCCACCGACTCGCTGGCTTACCACCGCTACCTTTGAGTATGGTTCAACAAAAGCAACGTCGAGCAAACCCCACTATCAGTCAGCAAGTGGCAGCATGATCGCGAGCCGCGGACGTTCACTGGGAAATCTTACGAGGATATCGATGAGTGGCTCACACATTACGAGCGGATGAGTCTGTACAATGATGGTACTCCCCTGTGAAACTCGTTAATGTTGCATTCTTTCAGGAAGTCTCAGCACAAATTTGGTTCGACAACCACAAAGACGCACTACCTAGCTGGGACCGTTTCACAGAGGAAATAAAGAAGTGCTTTGGCAATGGCAAACGGTGCTCAAGCTAACCGAAGTACCTCGTGAGACGTGTACCACATATATTGAGAAAATGTTAAAGCCCTGTAACGTAGTAAACCCATGAATGGCTGCTTTTCGATGGAGGGAAAAGCAAGGTGCCCGTGTGCTGTGCGATGTCAGTGCACGTTGAAAAACCCCAGGTTGTCGAAATTTCCGGAGTCCTCCATTACGGCGTCTCTCATAGCCTGAGTTGCTTTGGGACGTTAAACCCCACAAACCAAACCAAACCAGCCTTATGAAAATGTCTCGTAGCAATAAATAGTGGGGCATTTGCTGAAAGGCATCGCTGAAGATGTATACACATTCCTGATCAAGATAATTTCAAATCTACCGCTAACGAGATCAGGCTAGTGGCACAAACCAATACACCCGACCGACAAAGAAAACGAATTTGTGACACCTTTATGTCTTTATGAGGTAACGTAATGCTGTTTGGAATATGCAACGCGCCTGTCAAATTTGAACGTTTCACGAACACCATTTTTCGCGAACTAAACTGGCAAATTTGTTTATGCCATCTTGATGATGTTGTGATATTCGGCAAGACACTTCACGAGCATCACAATGAATTCATCGTCGTTCTTGATTATATTCGAAGAGCCGGCCTCGTACTCAATTTGAAGAAAGACCATTTAGCCCAAAGCGAGACAATTTTCCTTGGCCAATTGATTGACAAGGAAAGTGTTCCTACGGATTCCCAGAAGATTGAAGTCGTAACCAGCTTCACAGCTCCGAAGTTGGTTGAGGAACTTCGCAGCTTTTTGGGACTATGTTCCTATTTTCGCCGTTTTATCCTCAGGTTCGCTGACGTAACCTGAGAGGATAGGCGGCACGCCTTTTGCTCAACAATACATAATTCAACTGGACTGCTGCCTGTAAATCTTTGTTCCGCCATGAGAAATGTCTTGTAATGTCGGGCCCTCTGCTGTGCCGTTTCTGCCTTTTTGTTCCCATAGAAGTTCACACCGACGCTAGTGATGTCGGTGTTGGCGCAGGGCTCATACAGCACTACGGGGACACTCAGCATGTAATAGCTCATGCCAGTCGTTCGCTGAGCAAGTCGGAATGCAATTACCT
Source organism: Amblyomma maculatum (assembly GCF_055883805.1). Lineage (NCBI taxonomy): Eukaryota > Metazoa > Arthropoda > Arachnida > Ixodida > Ixodidae > Amblyomma > Amblyomma maculatum. The sequence continues at coordinate 359,155,159 of NC_139344.1, read as the reverse complement.
CATGGACTGAAGAGTGCCTTACGGTTGTTTTTGCTGTGCGAAGATTTCATTCCTATCTATATGGAATTTGTTTTTTTAACGTCACCGAACATCATTCGCTGTGTTGGCTTGTAAACCTACGTGATCACTGCGGCCGTCACGCGCGGTGAGCGTGCCTTCAAGAGTTCAACTGCCCTTGTTTGTTTGTTTTGCCTTGTGGGGTTTAACGTCCCATAGCGACTCAGGCTATGAAAGACGCCGTAGTAGAGGACTCCGGAAATTTCGACCACCTGGGGTTCTTTAACGTGCACTGACATTGCACAGTACACGGGCGCCTTGCTTTTCGCCTCCATCGAAAAGCTGCCGCCGAGGCCGGTCAACTTAACTGTGGTGTACAAGAGAGGCCGTCAGCACGCCTACGCTGACAGCCTCTCGCGCTTGCTGCTCCCGACTACTGATTGTGATGGAGACACATTTGAAGACTACCTCGTGCCTATATGAAACAGTTTTCTGAACTTCACCGCTTTGGGAACACTCTTCCAATGTCCGTTTTGTGTTAGCGATGGCTTACTTTGCAAGCGGAATTTCGTCCCTGGAGGTGCGGAGTGAAGAGAAGGAGAAATTGTGGAAGAGAAAGAAAGAAGCGGAAGCTGCTGAGCCTTGCACTCTCGATTTCTGCAACGAAAAACGAATAAACACTTGTTACGTACTCAGTACATAACAATATGTCAAAGCAGGTTAATAATATCAGGCGGTTGCAACTTCGGGCGCTCTTCACTACGGCATCTCTTGAAGCGTGATTATTTTTGGGTCGTGCACTCCTACAAACTAACGAAACGGAACATCAAAATCACCCAATTATTTGTTCACACAGGAGGGAATAAACATTAGCCTTCACTGAATCGAAGTAATAAAGTTACAAATGAAATCGCTTCGATTAACAGCACATTTACATAGCAAGTTAGTGACGTATGCTTAATTTCTTATAAACGTTTTCAGGGCTACTTGTCAAACAATCACGAAAATGGGATGACCGGTTAACTCAAAATAGCTAATGCAGCGCCCTTCCTGTCATGTTCATTTGGTTCGCGCATCTGAAAACGGGGCACTCTAGTGCTTTTTAACAAGAATTCCTTATTCTGTATTAAAGACAAACTTCGTAATTTCATGAAAATTCGTTCTCAAGCCGGGGTCAAAGACGGAAGCAACATATACCAAAAGCAATCGCTCTGACAAATGAGCTAACCAAAAACGCTGCCGATATGATGGAATTGAAAGATCGTAGTTACCAAGAACTCGAACATTAAGCCACGGGGGTGCTTATTAGCTTCAAGGATAATATTGCCATCGTCGTATAGTGCATTGATTTCAGTCTTTCGTGTCGGCTAGTACTTAATACGTCTAACAACGAGCACCTGAACCAGCCCGGCATTGTAGCCGCGCTCAGAACCCAATGCCTTTTAGTCCCTGTTGTGGACACTCAGAGGATCTGCGCTCTGCGCATATTGCGAAGTTATAATGTGTTGGTGCCAGTTTCGCTAACCACGATCAGACAAGACGAAACCCTATTGTGTCTCACGAGCCGGAAAGTCTGAGGCAGGAAGTTGTCCACAGAACCTGCCTGCGAGACTACCTGCGAAATGCGCCCTCGAAAAGTGGTCCCATCCAAGTGATCGCAAGACTCGGGCGATGGTAGGTATTGTGGAGAGCCATGAAATGTATGAGATGTGTAGTGCAAAGGGTAATTGATGACGTGGCCAATGCACACGACATAGTCTTATGTGTGTGAGCACTGCTATTAGTTGAATGGTGTTTCGCAAACACAATAGGCGAAGACATTAGCAGTTATCAAGGTACGTGAAAATGTCATATGACCAGGATGCAGCCTTAAAGCGATGATGTCATCAAGTCACGTGTTAATGAATCATTAGCAGGATGCCACGAAGAAATGAGTGTCAGTGCCGCAACAGTCGCAGCAACGCTTAGGCTTTCGGACGTCTCCAATGCAGCTTCTGCTTGGCTCGCAGTCTTTGAAGCAGCAAAAAAAGTTTGTTTTTGAGGACGACCAACCTAATCGTTATGGGGACGTTTGTAGAGCCTTGAGCTGAAGAAGTGCACCCCCTATAATGGTTATCTTCGTTCCTTTTATTCTGCTTTGATGGTGTGTTTATCTTGGCTCTCCTAGCATTTTCGTTTTCTCTTCGTGCTCATGTACGAGGTAAATGCAGTGTAAGTGTAAAAGAAATCTTAGCAATCATTTATAACTGTCTCACATTTTCGTTTTATGTTCCCGCTCATTTCACAATCGCAGTTATCTATTTAATTTAGTACTTCGAGTGACTCTATATTATATCTGTGACCGCCTGTCCCGGTACAAACTGAAATTATACGCAACTTCGTCGTTTTGACAAGATCAGTTCAGTTCATACGCCACTTTTTAATTCAATTGAAAGAAGGTATTTTGTGCAAATTACAATGACTTAGAGCTGGGCAAGTTTGCCGTTTTTCGTCAATTCAAAAACGTCGACATCACTACGAAAAAATATATTGCCTCTATAATTGCATTCAAATGCATATTGTTCATCCTTAAATAGCAAACTTGACCTCGGAAATGTCTCAAGGAATGTGCCTTTCTGGAGCATTTCCAAAAATGCTTTTATTTTTGTCCCGGTCACATACGGAAGTAATTATAGGATCACTTCGAGATGAAGCCCTTCACTTAGTTCCCTAAGATGGGAAGCAGTGCAGGAGGAGTCAGGTGGTATGTTCGACGGATTAGGTTAGCAGTCTGCGTAAAGGCGATACGCGAATGAGGCACGTGAGAGGATTTTTGCGACATAATAAAGAGGCCTTTTTTCTCCACTGAGCCTAGCTACAATGATCCTCACATTACTCTAAAAATTAAAAACTTAGGAAGAAGTGTTTCGCACAATGATACGACGAACCTGCGTTTCTTGTTATCTTCTCTTATAAATGTTGACGCAGTGGCTCCGCCGTACAAGAAAATCTACTTTTCTATCTGCTAGAGGGCAGTACGAATGGGCGAAACCTCCCGATGAAAACGAGGCAACACCACAAAAATATTGTGAAAGTGGTGTTCGTCAAAGTGGCGACTAGCTCAGGCTCGGAAAGCACGATGAGGAAACAAACACTTGAGCAATAAACTGCTGCCGTGCTTTCTGATCTTTCCTTTCCCTTGTGTCCAGAACTAAGGATCCCGTCAGAGGTAGTCGCTTCTGACAGCGGTTGTTCTTTATCACGCGACTTGGGCAGAGGAAAACGACGCAAGGGAAAATAGCAAAAAGATAGACATTTTGCAACAGAGCTTCGAAAAAAAAAAACGCTAAAAGCAGCTAACTTGAATGCATTAAAAAGGTACTAACATCACTGCAGTGGGATTCAAGTCATGACGTTCGAGCTAATGCGATTAGCCTTTATCTTCTTTCAACAAAACTAGGGCACCCGTAAAAAGGTATGCAAACAGAAACGTAAGGAAATTGAAATTGAGGGCAAGAAAGAGAGATAGAGAGGAAAAGAGAGAGAGATCCCAGTTTTCTGAACTGGAAAGCTCGTCTCTAAAGTGCGAGAGCCGACGAAATGTTTCTCGATATTCTGATTTCTTCTTACTATATGTACTTTTGCAAAGATAGCCCAGAGCGCTCATTTTCAAAAAACGCCGACTCCATCTTCAAAGCATCAGTGGTTTTGTTGTTTTTTTCGATGAGTCATGCCATTTTTGCTCTTTCCGCCAGATTCACTGGTTTCCATGTTACAATAAGAAAACTGCATTATTTACGTGCCAGATTATTATAGTGAAGCTTTTATTTTACTTATTTCACGGTATGCTATGATTTGTTAAAGAGCATTGTAAAATGTCTAATGATTTTGGTATCTTTAAAAAAGAGATTTCATAACTGCCCGACCTTCTGCACCCCAAAACAACTTGCATGGAATTGACGCTGCTATTATTTTCGCGAATGATTAGGTAAATTTGTGTTTTGTAACAAATTGCTTCTCCAGAAGCGAAACACTCCCTGTAACAACCTAAACTCGTTCGAACATTGGCTTGAATCAAATCTTACCTCATCAGTAAAACAAATCTTCAAAGGGAACTATGCCTGATTAATGCCTTGCCAAGTGAAGCAGTGTTTGAAGTTCCGTGTACAGCTTTTAGGTGAGGAATATTGCTCAGCAACTTTAGTTGCGCTGCTCATTTCAAGGTATCAGAAGCCATTCCAAGTTTTCAAGTGATCCCCGTCCCCCCGTCCATAGCTGGGACTCTGTTTCCATTCCTGTTTCACTAATAAGCTAATAACATAGGACTATGGCAGCTCTTTGTTAAGCAATAAAAAGTGGCCAGGTATTTTTTTTTTCTTATTTTGGGGTTGACGACTGGTAAATCGTAGGGTAAAATTCTACTGCCATGTGAGAGAGATCCTGTATATGGGAAGTCAGCAGTAGGCTTTTGTATAAAATAGATGGTCGCACGTGCGCAAAGGAACATTACAGGGGTTCTCCTATACGATCACAAACGTGCCCGACGATCGTCAAAAAACAGAATCGGCGCCGTTCTCGACAAGCATAATTTAGATTTCTCAAGTGTTTTTAATGTTACACTCCAAATATATCCGCGGCTATTTCAAGAAACGGTGAAGATTCAGCAGCAAAGATGATCGAACGAATTGGTTTTCCAGGACGAAAAATATAGGGCTTCGAAGACGAGTTCACACACAAACCAGGCAGGAGCCCATGTGAGCTGCTTGTATATGTACCTGTCCCTGTCGGTGAAGAGCTGCACTTTGCATCAATATTGAGCGTGCTGAATATGGATACGGTCGTTTCAGGGAAACATACGCTTCCCACCACAAGATCGCTGTAACAGTACAAAATGTTGGGACGGCCGTGATATATCAGTATGGCGGAGGCTTGCATAATTGGACTCGTCCGTATGTGCCTGCCGCCCCCTTCATTTTGCAACAAGAAGGGAGGGGGGGGGCGGTAAAGCAGGCACTGTTTTATGACAGCCTTTGCAGTGGTACTGCCCTGTTTGTGTTTATTTCTGGAAGATGGGTTTTACAAAGCAGCAACTAGGGCAGAACTGTGCGGCTTTACAGTGCCAGGTTAGCAGCGTCATTAAATGCGAGTTTGGGGGACTACCAATTAATTTCGACCGCATGGGTTTCTTAATGTGTGCTTGCGTTACATAGTGTATGAGGATCTGAAGATATGATAATTTTGTCTCCATAGAAACACGGTCACTGTACTATAAATGAAGTGCGGTGTTTCACTCTCAATTGGAAATTCTATTCTGCAGTACGCATTTCGAAACATATACATAACTGGGTTATTGCTGCTAGCCTGTAGACGGCAGCCCATTGAAATATTTATATAGCAAACCATCGCTGCAATTCACACCAACTGCAACATTTTTTTGTGCTTTTGTAGGCGCAGTGTATCGAAATAATAAAAATAAGAGGTTCTCTTAGGTGTCTCCTGAGAGAAAACTGGTGAAAGCCCCTTCCTCTCCTGTCATTTGCCTCTTATCTGCGTTCGTTGTAGTGCTACATATAATTAAATTGGTTTACACGAAAGTAAATGTGCAGTATCTGTCGCATTGTTTCCGGCAAGAGGGAGTTTGGACAGTACACGAACTCTTTAGGCAGCGACCACTACATTATCAAATTCCCTGCTCTATAAGATCCATCACCCCTTATGTCAGAATGCGTCTCAAATTAAGACTGGGACAAGTTCCGAAACCTCCAATATGATGCCCCCAATCACATAGATCGCTTAGTAAATTCCTTCAATGACCTAAACCGAGACATAGCCACGCCCACGTCGGAGATCCCGAACACCAAACAGTCGGGCGTGACCGATAGCCACCTTCTACATATGTGGGAGGCCCACAACAGCTTGAAAAGACGATGGCTCAAAAGCAAGCAAAACAGATCCCTGAAAATAAGGGTCTCAGAGTTTTTTTAGGGACATAGAGTCACATACAGCGCAACTAACCGAAAAACAGTGGGGACAAGTGTTGGACCGCATGGAAGGCAACCTCGGACTTCGAGGCACATGGAAGCTTCTGAGGTGCCTTCTAGAACCTAATCACACAAAAAGTTCTCAACACCGCAAAGTAACACGTCTAATCCACAGCTTAACCACGGATGATGACATTTTAATACAAACTCTAACAGCCAAGTAACTCACGCCTACGCCACGAACAATCCTCCCTTCATACACCTAGAACCACCATTGATGACGTAATGATTTTATGCAAAGATTTTAAGCCGCCACCGCATTGGGGCCTCACGGACCAAGAGGGCTGTGAGGTCGCGGTCTCCAGCTCGGGACCAGCCACGCATTAGATGCTGGTTGACTGGGCTGGAGTGGTCGCTGCCAGGCACGGCCTGACAGACACCAGCCGGGATCAGGAACCACATCAATCATTGTAATATGCCCTGGTTCTCACAATAAATGTTTTACCACCATCGCCCCTGTCGCGTGGCCTTCCTTGGCGCGCGTTCAAGTGTGGCATAGCAGGTGGCAGGAAACGCTAGACGAGAACTAATCTCGTGGAATCGCGCGGAATATGACAGATCTCGTGCACAACTCGCGCGCACGGGATTTCGTTCCATCAGTCTAGAAAGACACTCGCCTTAATACAAATTTAGGAAACAGTGTCGCAATTGAACCTCTTATTAAGGAAGCCGTCAAAGTCATTATCTTCAGCAATTCAGCGTGTCATATGCACATCTATACAGCAATGTTATTCGCTCTTTGCCATATGTCATGTTGATAACATACAGTGGTTACAAATGACGGATGCCAGGGTGAATTTAAAACACTTTAAAATTGCCGAAACAAGTTAGTAACCACTGTAGAGCATTCTGTTTATAAAAAAAAAAAATTCTTGAACACAGGCTGTAAACGACGGCTGTGAAACTCGGCTTTTATTTCAGAAATAATGACGAAGAAGTCGCGCTGTCTTTTTTTACGTCGCTGCGGTTTTGCGGATTTGGGAGATTTCACCAGACCCCGAAAATCGCAGAACATTTTTTGATCATGTGAATGAAGAAGAAAGCGAAATTAGAGTAAATATATTAGGATTCATTTCGTGTCTTACATACACACAGCATGCTGCCGAATCGTCTTCTGCTTAAATAAACCTGCACTGGTGGAATCCACGCGCATACGGGTTTTAAACATGTTCGCTGCACCCTTTCTAGAAATAAAATTAGCGGAAAAGGGAAGGGATTTCAGGACTGCTATATTGGGAGCAAAATATAAAGCGAACAGCGTCATCATAAAATGTGAGTAAAAACCGTGGAGGCCTCAACTAACGCAGTTTTTTTTTTTTCTTTAGCTCTTTGGATTCCACCGTAATTTTAAACATCGTGTGGTGGGAAAGATAGCTGCAAATTCAGTACCCTTTTCTTGCTTCCCTCTGCAATTTTAGCCCAATTCGCTGGCTGAAAATGTTATGTACGCAGCACGTGTGTACCGCATGCAGTGCGTATGTGATGCGCTGTCATTTATCGCCGCGGCCGGATAGCTGCAGCCGCCGTGCTTAGGCATATCCCTGTCGTTACTAAAGCAATTTCGGACGCTGAAGAAGGGACTGCTGTTGTTAATATTTTCAGGACATCTGTCCAGGTATCAAGCCCTTCATGCACGGGAGAAACTAAGCTACATCTCCCAGAGACAAGAAAAACATTCTGCAAGAACCTACGCTTAGCAAACCAATCCTGAAAAACACTCCCCACGCCTTTTGTACACTCGCGAGAGCGTTACGGTTCCCTCCCGACAGGAAAGGTTGTTTGCCGCACAATGGGCGTGTTGTGCGCAGTGATTAGCACAGGAAAATGAGTGCTTGCAGACTGCCCGTAGCTCAATCAGGGAGCATACTAGAAAGCGTAATCTATCTCCCCTTCCTGGCCGTTTAGTTTGAAACAGTACTCGTTCCGGGCTCTTTCGTACGTGTAATCAGGCTCTCTTTTTATGGCAATTATTTTTACCATGTCGTCTTCAAAAGAAAGAGTATACTAACGTTGCCTCTTTAGCACCTGATTAGAAAAAAACAATGAAGACTTGGGGTAATCGATAGTGCCCTTACCTCCCCACATATAGACACTGTATGAACGCAGAAA